>NC_034194.2:35993295-36023333 GCF_002021735.2 Oncorhynchus kisutch | reverse complement strand
GTGAGTGAGTGTTAGTGAGTGGAGTGTTAGTGAGTGGAGTGAGTTAGTGTTAGGTAGTGAGTGAGTTAGTGTTAGTGAGTGAGTGAGTTAGTGTTAGTGAGTGAGTGAGTTAGTGTTAGTGAGTGAAGGACAGTGTATTGGCTGTGTGTGTGTTGGTGTACTGGTGGATAAAAGGTCTATTTTCTCTCCAGTGCTTGGTTGAATCAACATTGTTTACGCGTCATTTCAACAAATAAATACACTGCTCAAAAAATAAAGGGAACACTAAAAAATAACACATCCTAGATCTGAATGAAATATTCTTATGAAATACTTTTTTCTTTACATAGTTGATGTGCTGACAACAAAATCACACCAAAGTGATCAATGGAAATCCAATTTATCAACCCATGGAGTCACACTCAAAATTAAAGTGGAAAACCACACTACAGGCTGATCCAACTTTGATGTAATGTCCTTAAAACAAGTCAAAATGAGGCTCAGTAGTGGGTGGCCTCCACGTGCCTGTATGACCTCCCTACAACCGCCCTGGGCATGCTCCTGATGAGGTGGCAGATGGTCTCCTGAGGGATCTCCTCCCAGACCTGGACTAAAGCATCCAGTCAGTCTGTGGTGCAACATGGCGTTGGTGGATGGAGCGAGACATGATGTCCCAGATGTGCTCAATTGGATTCAGGTCTGGGGAACGGGCGGGCCAGTCCATAGCATCAATGCCTTCCTC
This sequence comes from Oncorhynchus kisutch, assembly GCF_002021735.2. NCBI lineage: Eukaryota > Metazoa > Chordata > Actinopteri > Salmoniformes > Salmonidae > Oncorhynchus > Oncorhynchus kisutch. The sequence continues at coordinate 36,022,612 of NC_034194.2, read as the reverse complement.
TTGCAGGAACTGCTGACACACTCCAGCCACACGAGGTCTAGCATTGTCTTGCATTAGGAGGAACCCAGGGCCAATCGCACCAGCATATGGTCTCACAAGGGGTCTGAGGATCTCATCTCCGTACCTAATGGCAGTCAGGCTACCTCTGGCGAGCACATGGAGGGCTGTGCGTCCCCCCCAAAGAAATGCCACCCCACACCATGACTGACCCACCGCCAAACCGGTCATGCTGGAGGATGTTGCAGGCAGCAGAACGTTCTCCACGGCGTCTCCAGACTCTGTCACATGTGCTCAGTGTGAACCTGCTTTCATCTGTGAAGAGCACAGGGCACCAGTGGCGAATTTGCCAATCTTGGTGTTCTCTGGCAAATGAAAAACGTCCTGCACGGTGTTGGGCTGTAAGCACAACCCCCACCTGTGAACGTCGGGCCCTCATACCACCCTCGTGGAGTCTGTTTCTGACCGTTTGAGCAGACACATGCACATTTTTGGCCTGCTGGAGGTCATTTTGCAGGGTTCTGACAGTGCTCCTACTGCTCCTCCTTGCACAAAGGCGGAGGTAGCGGTCCTGCTGCTGGGTTGTTGCCCTCATACGGCCTCCTCCACGTCTCCTGATGTACTGGCCTGTCTCCTGGTAGCGCCTCCATGCTCTGGACACTACGCTGACAGACACAATAAACCTTCTTGCCACAGCTCGAAGTGATGTTCCATCCTGGATGAGCTGCACTACCTGAGCCACTTGTGTGGGTTGTAGACTCCGTCTCATGCTACCACTAGAGTGAAAGCACCACCAGCATTCAAAAGTGACCAAAACATCAGCCAGGAAGCATAGGAACTGAGAAGTGGTCTGTGGTCACCACCTGCAGAACCACTCCTTTATTGGGGGTGTCTTGCTAAATGCCTATAATTTCCACCTGTTGTCTATTCCATTTGCACAACAGCATGTGAAATGTATTGTCAATCAGTGTTGCTTCCTAAGTGGACAGTTTGATTTCACAGAAGTGTGATTGACTTGGAGTTACATTGTGTTGGTTAAGAGTTCCCTTTATTTTTTTGGAGCAGTGTAATAATGTGATGACGTTGAATCAATGTGGAAAACTGATTGGATTTGCAACAAGTCATTAATGTAAGGGGGGGGAGGCTCAACTTACCGTTTTGGCTCAACTTACCCCACTCTCGCCTATTGCATCAGAGCCCTTAGTGTCCAGCGTTTCCCTGGCTTTTCTAAATAGTTGCTAAGAGGAAATCTACTGACAGGATGGAAGTGTCCTCCCACTGCCCATCTATTGGAGATGGACACCATATTCCATCCAATTGTAAATCTCCTTACGTAACAGTTAAATCAATACTACAAGAGTGTCAACCACAGGAGAGGTGCCTGTTCGAGATGGAAGTGGACCAAGCCACGCTCAAAACCAGCTGAGGGGTAGAGCAATGCACTGTGGGTACAATCAACATCTGACTACCATGATGTTTCAACTCTAACACTGTACTTAAAAATCATATGTCAGTAAGAGTGTGTGGATTGGATGGTGCGGTGATGACCCTAAGTGGTTCTGTGTGTGTGTGTGTTGGGGGGGGGGGGGGGGGGTGAGCAAGCATGCCAGGTGAAAGAGGAGGAGGGGGGCCGTGGTCACTGAAGCCATGACCATGCCATGATGACGGTGGCCATGGCGATGCATTAGAAGTCATGCAGGAGTACCTCAGCAATGCTTAGGGTGGATGAACAGGAGGGGAGCCGCGCCTAGTGCCACGAGACAGAAGGAAGAGGAGGAGAAGGAGGAGGAAAGAGGAGGAGGGGAGAAGAGAACAGGGTTAACATAGCCAGACAGACAGACTGTGAGACAGACAGTACCCCAGTCCGTCAGGAGGCCCACCGCTCTGTGTGTCATGCTGTGTTCATGTGCTATCAGAATGATCAGAAGTAATCAGACGCATCCAGACCTGGAGCTTCTGAAGTCCAAAACAATACAAAATGGCCATCCAAGTGTTACTCGGATAGCGTTGCTGTACCCCGTTTCCCTGTTAGACATTTACGAGTTTCCTAGTTCTGAGTAACACAAGAACGCAGCATCAGTGTGTCTGTCCCAGGTAAGCCAGCGAAGCCGAGGGTCAAGGGCATTATGACACGTGTGTGTGTGTGTGTGTGTGTGTGTAAGTGAATGACCCAAGCAAAGCATCAAAACCTTTACTAACTGTGGGAAAGATGCTGTACGTAGAAAACATAACACAAACTATCATATTAACACATCATATTAACACCCCCATAACTGTCTAACCCTGTTTGATCTGTAGATGATGGTAACCTGTTGGCCTCATTACTGTCTAACCCCTGTTTGATCTGTAGATAATGGTAACCTGTAGGCCTCATTACTGTCTAACCCCTGTTTGATCTGTAGATAATGGTAACCTGTAGGACTCAGACCATTCTAATAAATAAATCAAATAAATCAAAATTCAACTCAAATGTTATGTCACATGCTCCGAATACCACAGGTTACCACCTTACCATGAAATGCTTACTTACAAGCCCTTAACCAACAATGCAGTTTAAAAAAAAAGAGTTCTGAAAAAATATTGACTAAAATAACTTAAGTAAAATATTAAAGAGCAACAATAAAATAACAATAACAAGGCTATATACAGGGGATAAAATGGGGGTTGGGGGGTCAATGCAAATAGTCTGGGTAGCCATTTGATTAATTGTTCAGTAGTCTTGGGGGTAGAAGCTGTTAAGGAACCTTTTGGACCTAGACTTGGCACTCTACTGGGACTCCGAGCCAAACAGACCGCTGGGACTCCGAGCCAAACAGACCGCTGGGACTCCGAGCCAAACAGACCACTGGGACGCCGAGCCAAACAGACCGCTGGGACGCCGAGCCAAACAGACCGCTGGGACTCCGAGCGGGACGCCGAGCCAAACAGACCGCTGGGACGCCGAGCCAAACAGACCGCTGGGACTCCGAGCGGGACGCCGAGCCAAACAGACCGCTGGGACGCCGAGCCAAACAGACCGCTGGGACTCCGAGCGGGACGCCGAGCCAAACAGACCGCTGGGACGCCGAGCCAAACAGACCGCTGGGCAATCACCCAGCCGAGTCAATAGAGAAGCTTTTAGTCTCATCATCACGGCTCACCAACCAAGGATGGACAATAATGTACGATACACATTACATTCAACACTTCATAGGAATGAAATGTTTCATTTAATGAACTGATGGTACCTGCATCTGACTTTTATGTTGCTTTCAAGACAACTGGGAACAAAACAAATAATCACCGATCTTCAGGTCAGAAAGACAGAATTCTAGAAAGATGCCAGAGTTTCCGAGTTGGAATTCCGAGTTGGATTTCCTCAGAGTTCCCAGTTGTCTTGAATGGAATGAAGTCAGAAGTCAGAGATTTACGAGTTCCCAGTTGTTTTCAACATGGCATTACTCTCAGTGGAGGGTTGGAGACAGCAGCGAGTTTGTTGCTGATGGTCCCTGCTCTCTCCTTCCTTTCCTTTGGTGAGACTGACCAGAGAGGGGACACAGTCTTCCACCTGCTCTCTCCTTCCTTTCCTCCGGTGAGACTGACCAGAGAGAGGGGACACAGTCTTCCACCTGCTCTCTCCTTCCTTTCCTCCGGTGAAACTGACCAGAGAGAGGGGACACAGTCTTCCACCTGCTCTCTCCTTCCTTTCCTCTGGTGAGACTGACCAGAGAGAGGAGACACAGTCTTCCACCTGCTCTCTCCTTCCTTTCCTCCGGTGAGATGGACCAGAGAGAGGGGACAGTCTTCCACCTGCTCTCTCCTTCCTTTCCTCCGGTGAGACTGACCAGAGAGAGGAGACACAGTCTTCCACCTGCTCTCTCCTTCCTTTCCTCCGGTGAGACTGACCAGAGAGAGGAGACACAGTCTTCCACCTGCTCTCTCCTTCCTTTCCTCCGATGAGACTGACCAGAGAGAAGAGACACAGTCTTCCACCTGATGGTGCAACTCGAGTCACACCGCATCTGCCTCATGCACAAACTCATGTTGTTCCTACAACCAGAGAAAGTTATATTTTCCTCAATATTAAAATAGATACAACGCTTATAATAATACAAATGCAGGGCTATCCATACACATAGCTACTCATTCATTGCAGCTGCAGAGCGAGTGGAAGTAGGGGGGGAATCGCATTTTATGTTTTGTAATAGATTTGAATAAAAACAGTGTTGACAGTGCTAAAATTAACTTAAACATGAACTCACTCTTTAAAACATCAGCTCTTTGCTGTATTCTTGGACAGTCTCTCTGTAGTCTTGGTTTAAAAAAAAAAAAAAAAAAAGAGTTATGGGTCAGCAGCGTAGCCTAGTGGTTAGAGCATTGGGCTAGTAACCGGAAGGTTGTGAGTTCAAACCCCCGAGCTGACAAGGTACAAATCTGTCGTTCTGCCCCTGAACAGGCAGTTAACCCACTGTTCCCAGGCCGTCATTGAAAATAAGAATGTGTTCTTAACTGACTTGCCTGGTTAAATAAAGGTAAAATTTAAATAAAAAAAAAAAAAATGAAATATTACGTAGGCTAGAATGAAACTTTACTGTGGCTGGGGTCGTGAAAGCTCGTAGGCACGGTGATTTGAGCTATGCGATTGGCCAGCAGTAGGCAAACTCAATTTAGCAAGAGTTCTCCAGGTCCACTGGGGAGGAGTTTGTCTTTTTAGACAAATTAAATGGTTGAAAATATGAACACTTCGCTTCCCCGATTCGCAGGGATTCTGAATTAACTGCACCTACCGCCAACAGCAAAAAATACAAATAAAAGGAGAGCAAGCTTTGATCATTGGCTTTTCTACAGAAATGTGTGGTGATCGACTAGGAATGCCTTGAAGATTGACTGGTTGGTGACCACTGGTCTAAGGTGTCTGGGATGATGGAGTTGATGTGTGCCATAACCGGCCTTTCTAGGCTTCATGATTACAGATGTAAGTTCTACAGGGCGGTAGTCATTGTGGCAGGTAGCCTCAGAGTTCTTGGGAATAGGAATGATGGTGGTTAGCTTGAAAAGTAGGGATTACAGAATGGGACAAGGAAAGGATGAAACTAACCGTAAATATGCCTGCGCGTGCTCTGCGCGTGCTCTGAGAACACTCCGCGGCCATGCGAGCATTGGCCTGATTCAAAACCTTACTCACGTCGGTTTCGGGGAGAGCGAGATCATCCAGTCCTCTGGGTTGGTGGGGGCCCTTATGCACGGCTTGGTGTTGTTTTTTGTCGAAGCATGCATAAAATGCATTGAATTGATCTGGTAGAGAGGCATCATTGGGCAGGTCACGTCTGGGTCTAACCGGTAATGGACTGTAGCCCTAGCGCCAACCTCAGTGTGAATCCAGGGCTTTTGATTGGGGAAGCAGCGAACCTTCACTGTTGGGGACAACGTCGCCGATGCATTTCTTAATGAAGCAGAGGGGGTTAACTCGTCGACACTGTCAAAGGAGTCCAGGAACATATTCCAGTCAGTGCTAGCAAAGCAGTCCTGTAGCAAAGCCTCCGATTCGGAAGACCATTTCTCTACGGAGAGCGTCATGGGAAATTCCTGTTTGAGCTTCTGCTGAGCAACTGAGCTAGAAAGGATCACCGGCATACGCAGACAGATATAATACTGAACAGACTTATCCACTTTACACAGCCACTGTAGCAACGACCGCAAACATTGGACTACACCCACAACATAGAGAGAGATCTATCCTACAGACACTACTGTACGGACAGTGTATCGCTGTTCAAGGCTACGTAGCAACGACTGCAGTAGAGTGAAGTGCTATTCAAGGCTACATAGCAACGACCGCAGTACAGTGAAGCGCTTTTCAAGGCAACATAGCAACACCTAGTACAGTGAAGTGCTGTTCAAGGCTACGTAGCAACACCCAGTACAGTGAAGTGCTGTTCAAGGCTACGTAGCAACACCCAGTACAGTGAAGTGCTGTTCAAGGCTACGTAGCAACACCCAGTACAGTGAAGTGTTGTTCAAGGCTACGTAGCAACACCCAGTACAGTGAAGTGCTGTTCAAGGCTACGTAGCAACACCCAGTACAGTGAAGTGCTGTTCAAGGCTACGTAGCAACACCCAGTACAGTGAAGTGCTGTTCAAGGCTACGTAGCAACACCCAGTACAGTGAAGTGCTGTTCAAGGCTACGTAGCAACACCCAGTACAGTGAAGTGCTGTTCAAGGCTCGTAGCAACACCCAGTACAGTGAAGTGCTGTTCAAGGCTACTTAGCAACACCCAGTACAGTGAAGTGCTGTTCAAGGCTACGTAGCAACACCTAGTACAGTGTGTTACATACTAGGAAGGACATTGATCTAGCCTACTATGACTGATATGTATGGATGTGTGTGGATGTGTGTGTGATGTGTGTGTGATGTGTGTGGATGTGTGTGGATGTGTGTGTGATGTGTGTGGATGTGTATGGATGTGTATGGATGTGTGTGTGTGTAATGTATGTGTGTGTGATGTGCGTGTGTGTGTATGTGTGCGGGTGTGTGTGATGTGTGTGTGTGTGTGTGTGTGTGGATGTGTGTGTGATGTGTGTGTGATGTGTGTGGATGTGTGTGTGTGATGTGTGTGTGGATGTGTGTGGATGTGTGTGTGATGTGTGTGGATGTGTATGGATGTGTATGGATGTGTGTGTGTGTAATGTATGTGTGTGTGATGTGCGTGTGTGTGTATGTGTGCGGGTGTGTGTGATGTGTGTGTGTGTGTGTGTGGATGTGTGTGTGATGTGTGTGTGATGTGTGTGGATGTGTGTGTGTGTGATGTGTGCGTGTGGATGTGTGTGGATGTGTGTGTGATGTGTGTGTGGATGTGTGTGATGTGTGTGGATGTGTGTGTCATGTGTGTGTGGATGTGTGTGATGTGTGTGGATGTGTGTGGGATGTGTGTGGATGTGTGTGGATGTGTGTGTGATGTGTGTGTGTGTGTGATGTGTGTGTGTGGATGTGTGTGGATGTGTGTGTGTGTGTGATGTGTGTGTGTGGATGTGTGTGTGAGTGATGTGTGGATGTGTGTGTGATGTGTGATGTGTGTGGATGTGTGTGGGATGTGTGTGTGATGTGTGTGTGGATGTGTGTGTGATGTGTGATGTGTGTGGATGTGTGTGGATGTGTGTGTGAGTGATGTGTGGATGTGTGTGTGATGTGTGATGTGTGTGGATGTGTGTGGATGTGTGTGGGATGTGTGTGTGATGTGTGTGTGGATGTGTGTGTATGTATGTGTGTGATGTGTGTGTGTGGATGTGTGTGATGTGTGTGTGTGTGATGTGTGTGTGATGTGTGTGGATGTGTGTGGATGTGTGTGATGTGTGTGGATGTGTGTGTCATGTGTGTGGATGTGTGTGGATGTGTGTGTGATGTGTGTGTGGATGTGTGTGTGTGTGATGTGTGTGTGTGTGTATGTGATGTGTGTGTGTGTGATGTGTGTGGATGTGTGTGTCATGTGTGTGGATGTGTGTGGATGTGTGTGGATGTGTGTGGATGTGTGTGGATGTGTGCGTGTGATGTGTGTGTGTGGATGTGTGTGAGGATGTGTGTGGATGTGTGTGTGATGTGTGTGTGATGTGTGTGGATGTGTGTGTGGATGTGTGTGTGATGTGTGTGGATGTGTATGGATGTGTATGGATGTGTGTGTGTAATGTATGTGTGTGTGATGTGCGTGTGTGTGTATGTGTGCGGGTGTGTGTGATGTGTGTGTGTGTGTGTGTGGATGTGTGTGTGATGTGTGTGGATGTGTGTGTGTGTGATGTGTGTGTGGATGTGTGTGGATGTGTGTGTGATGTGTGTGATGTGTGTGGATGTGTGTGTCATGTGTGTGTGGATGTGTGTGATGTGTGTGGATGTGTGTGGGATGTGTGTGGATGTGTGTGGGATGTGTGTGGATGTGTGTGGATGTGTGTGTGATGTGTGTGTGTGATGTGTGTGTGTGGATGTGTGTGGATGTGTGTGGATGTGTGTGTGTGTGATGTGTGTGTGTGGATGTGTGTGTGAGTGATGTGTGGATGTGTGTGTGATGTGTGATGTGTGTGGATGTGTGTGGGATGTGTGTGTGGATGTGTGTGGATGCGTGTGTGATGTGTGATGTGTGTGGATGTGTGTGGATGTGTGTGTGAGTGATGTGTGGATGTGTGTGAGGATGTGTGTGGATGTGTGTGTGATGTGTGTGTGATGTGTGTGGATGTGTGTGTGGATGTGTGTGTGATGTGTGTGGATGTGTATGGATGTGTATGGATGTGTGTGTGTAATGTATGTGTGGTGTGATGTGCGTGTGTGTGTATGTGTGCGGGTGTGTGTGATGTGTGTGTGTGTGTGGATGTGTGTGTGATGTGTGTGGATGTGTGTGTGTGTGATGTGTGTGTGGATGTGTGTGGATGTGTGTGTGATGTGTGTGATGTGTGTGGATGTGTGTGTCATGTGTGTGTGGATGTGTGTGATGTGTGTGGATGTGTGTGGGATGTGTGTGGATGTGTGTGGGATGTGTGTGGATGTGTGTGTGATGTGTGTGTGTGATGTGTGTGTGTGGATGTGTGTGGATGTGTGTGTGTGTGATGTGTGTGTGTGGATGTGTGTGTGAGTGATGTGTGGATGTGTGTGTGATGTGTGATGTGTGTGGATGTGTGTGGGATGTGTGTGTGGATGTGTGTGGATGCGTGTGTGATGTGTGATGTGTGTGGATGTGTGTGGATGTGTGTGTGAGTGATGTGTGGATGTGTGTGTGATGTGTGTGGATGTGTGTGGATGTGTGTGGGATGTGTGTGTGATGTGTGTGTATGTATGTGTGTGATGTGTGTGTGTGTGGATGTGCGTGGATGTGTGTGGGATGTGTGTGGATGTGTGTGTGTGGATGTGTGTGTGTGTGATGTGTGTGGGGATGTGTGTGGATGTGGATGGATGTGTGTGTGTGTGTGATGTGTGTGTGTGTGTGTGTGTGTGTGTGTGTGATGTGTGTGGATGTGTGTGGATGTGTGTGTCATGTGTGTGTCATGTGTGTGGATGTGTGTGGATGTGTGTGGATGTGTGTGTGATGTGTGTGTGGATGTGTGTGGATGTGTGTGATGTGTGTGTGTGTATGTGATGTGTGTGTGTGTGATGTGTGTGGATGTGTGTGGATGTGTGTGGATGTGTGTGTGATGTGTGTGGATGTGTGTGTGTGATGTGTGTGTGTGTGATGTGTGTGTGTGGATGTGTGTGAGGATGTGTGTGGATGTGTGTGGATGTGTGTGTGTGTGATGTGTGTGTGTGGATGTGTGTGATGTGTGTGGATGTGTGTGTGAGTGATGTGTGTGTGATGTGTGTGGATGTGTGTGGGATGTGTGTGTGATGTGTGTGTGTGGATGTGTGTGGGATGTGTGTGGGATGTGTGTGGGATGTGTGTGGATGTGTGTGGATGTGTGTGGATGTGTGTGTGTGGATGTGGGTGTGTGTGTGTGATGTGTGTGGATGTGTGTGGATGTGTATGGATGTGTGTGGATGTGTGTGTGTGTGTGTGTGATGTGTGTGTGTGTGTGATGTGTGTGATGTGTGTGTAATGTGTGTGTGATGTGTGTGGATGTGTGTGGATGTGTGTGTCATGTGTGTGTCATGTGTGTGGATGTGTGTGGGATGTGTGTGGATGTGTGTGTGAGTGATGTGTGTGATGTGTGTGTGATGTGTGTGGATGTGTGTGGGATGTGTGTGTGATGTGTGTGTCATGTGTGTGTGGATGTGTGTGTATGTATGTGTGTGATGTGTGTGTGTGATGTGTGTGTGGATGTGTGTGTGTGGATGTGTGTGGGATGTGTGTGGATGTGTGTGTGTGGATGTGTGTGATGTGTGTGTGTGTGATGTGTGTGTGGATGTGTGTGGATGTGTGTGGATGTGTATGGATGTGTGTGGATGTGTGTGTGTGTGTGATGTGTGTGTGTGTGTGATGTGTGTGGATGTGTGTGATGTGTGTGTAATGTGTGTGTGATGTGTGTGGATGTGTGTGGATGTGTGTGTCATGTGTGTGTCATGTGTGTGGATGTGTGTGTGGATGTGTGTGTGAGTGATGTGTGTGGATGTGTGTGTGATGTGTGTGGATGTGTGTGGGATGTGTGTGTGATGTGTGTGTCATGTGTGTGTGGATGTGTGTGTGATGTGTGTGGATGTGTATGGATGTGTATGGATGTGTGTGTGTGTAATGTATGTGTGTGTGATGTGCGTGTGTGTGTATGTGTGCGGGTGTGTGTGATTGTGTGTGTGTGTGTGTGTGGATGTGTGTGTGATGTGTGTGTGATGTGTGTGGATGTGTGTGTGTGTGATGTGTGTGTGGATGTGTGTGGATGTGTGTGTGATGTGTGTGTGGATGTGTGTGATGTGTGTGGATGTGTGTGTCATGTGTGTGTGGATGTGTGTGATGTGTGTGGATGTGTGTGGGATGTGTGTGGATGTGTGTGGATGTGTGTGTGATGTGTGTGTGTGTGTGTGTGTGATGTGTGTGTGTGGATGTGTGTGGATGTGTGTGGATGTGTGTGTGTGATGTGTGTGTGTGGATGTGTGTGTGAGTGATGTGTGGATGTGTGTGTGATGTGTGTTGATGTGTGTGGGATGTGTGTGTGATGTGTGTGTGGATGTGTGTGTATGTATGTGTGTGATGTGTGTGTATGGATGTGTGTGGGATGTGTGTGGATGTGTGTGGATGTGTGTGTGTGGATGTGTGTGATGTGTGTGTGTGTGATGTGTGTGTGATGTGTGTGGATGTGTGTGGATGTGTGTGGATGTGTGTGTGTGTGTGATGTGTGTGTGATGTGTGTGGATGTGTGTGATGTGTGTGGATGTGTGTGTCATGTGTGTGGATGTGTGTGTCATGTGTGTGGATGTGTGTGTGATGTGTGTGTGGATGTGTGTGTGTGTGATGTGTGTGTGTGTGTATGTGATGTGTGTGTGTGTGATGTGTGTGGATGTGTGTGTCATGTGTGTGGATGTGTGTGGATGTGTGTGTGATGTGTGTGTGAGGATGTGTGTGGGATGTGTGTGTGATGTGTGTGGATGTGTGTGTGGATGTGTGTGTGATGTGTGTGGATGTGTATGGATGTGTATGTGTAATGTATGTGTGTGTGATGTGCGTGTGTGTGTATGTGTGCGGGTGTGTGTGATGTGTGTGTGTGTGTGTGTGGATGTGTGTGTGATGTGTGTGGATGTGTGTGTGTGTGATGTGTGTGTGGATGTGTGTGGATGTGTGTGTGATGTGTGTGGATGTGTGTGTGATGTGTGTGATGTGTGTGGATGTGTGTGGGATGTGTGTGGATGTGTGTGGGATGTGTGTGGATGTGTGTGGGATGTGTGTGGATGTGTGTGGATGTGTGTGGATGTGTGTGTGATGTGTGTGTGTGATGTGTGTGTGTGGATGTGTGTGGATGTGTGTGGATGTGTGTGTGTGTGATGTGTGTGTGTGGATGTGTGTGTGAGTGATGTGTGGATGTGTGTGTGATGTGTGATGTGTGTGGATGTGTGTGGGATGTGTGTGTGGATGTGTGTGGATGCGTGTGTGATGTGTGATGTGTGTGGATGTGTGTGGATGTGTGTGTGAGTGATGTGTGGATGTGTGTGTGATGTGTGATGTGTGTGGATGTGTGTGGATGTGTGTGGGATGTGTGTGTGATGTGTGTGTGGATGTGTGTGTATGTATGTGTGTGATGTGTGTGTGTGGATGTGCGTGGATGTGTGTGGGATGTGTGTGGATGTGTGTGTGTGGATGTGTGTGTGTGTGATGTGTGTGGGGATGTGTGTGGATGTGTATGGATGTGTGTGTGTGTGTGTGATGTGTGTGTGTGTGTGTGTGGATGTGTGTGGATGTGTGTGATGTGTGTGGATGTGTGTGGATGTGTGTGTCATGTGTGTGTCATGTGTGTGGATGTGTGTGGATGTGTGTGTGATGTGTGTGTGATGTGTGTGGATGTGTGTGATGTGTGTGTGTGTGTATGTGATGTGTGTGTGTGTGATGTGTGTGGATGTGTGTGGATGTGTGTGGATGTGTGTGGATGTGTGTGTGATGTGTGTGGATGTGTGTGTGTGATGTGTGTGTGTGTGATGTGTGTGTGTGGATGTGTGTGTGGATGTGTGTGGATGTGTGTGTGTGTGATGTGTGTGTGTGGATGTGTGTGATGTGTGTGGATGTGTGTGATGTGTGTGGATGTGTGTGTGAGTGATGTGTGTGTGATGTGTGTGGATGTGTGTGGGATGTGTGTGTGATGTGTGTGTCATGTGTGTGTGTGGATGTGTGTGGATGTGTGTGGGATGTGTGTGGGATGTGTGTGGGATGTGTGTGGATGTGTGCGGATGTGTGTGGATGTGTGTGTGTGGATGTGGGTGTGTGTGTGTGTGTGTGATGTGTGTGTGGATGTGTGTGGATGTGTATGGATGTGTGTGGATGTGTGTGTGTGTGTGATGTGTGTGTGTGTGTGATGTGTGTGGATGTGTGTGATGTGTGTGGATGTGTGTGGATGTGTGTGTCATGTGTGTGTCATGTGTGTGTCATGTGTGTGGATGTGTGTGGGATGTGTGTGGATGTGTGTGTGAGTGATGTGTGTGGATGTGTGTGTGATGTGTGTGTGATGTGTGTGGATGTGTGTGGGATGTGTGTGTGATGTGTGTGTCATGTGTGTGTGGATGTGTGTGTATGTATGTGTGTGATGTGTGTGTGTGATGTGGATGTGTGTGTGTGGATGTGTGTGGGATGTGTGTGGATGTGTGTGTGTGGATGTGTGTGATGTGTGTGTGTGTGATGTGTGTGTGGATGTGTGTGGATGTGTGTGGATGTGTATGGATGTGTGCGTGTGATGTGTGTGGATGTGTATGGATGTGTGTGGATGTGTGTGTGTGTGTGTGTGTGATGTGCGTGGATGTGTGTGCAATGTGTGTGGATGTGTGTGGATGTGTGTGTCATGTGTGTGTCATGTGTGTGGATGTGTGTGTGGATGTGTGTGTGAGTGATGTGTGTGGATGTGTGTGTGATGTGTGTGGATGTGTGTGGGATGTGTGTGTGATGTGTGTGTGGATGTGTGTGTATGTATGTGTGTGATGTGTGTGTGATGTGTGTGGATGTGTGTGTGTGGATGTGTGTGGGATGTGTGTGGATGTGTGTGGATGTGTGTGTGTGGATGTGTGTGTGTGTGGTGTGTGTGTGGATGTGTATGGATGTGTGTGTGTGATGTGTGTGTGTGATGTGTGTGATGTGTGTGTAATGTGTGTGTGATGTGTGTGGATGTGTGTGGATGTGTGTGTTGTGTGTGTCATGTGTGTGGATGTGTTTGGATGTGTGTGTGATGTGTGTGGATGTGTGTGATGTGTGTGGATGTGTGTGTGTGTGATGTGTGATGTGTGTGTGTGTGTGATGTGTGTGTGGATGTGTGTGATGTGTGGATGTGTGTGATGTGTGTGTAATGTGTGTGGATGTGTGTGTGATGTGTGTGGATGTGTGTGGGATGTGTGTGTGATGTGTGTGTCATGTGTGTGTGGATGTGTGTGTATGTATGTGTGTGATGTGTGTGTGTGATGTGTGTGGATGTGTGTGTGTGGATGTGTGTGGGATGTGTGTGGGATGTGTGTGGATGTGTGTGGATGTGTGTGTGTGGATGTGTGTGATGTGTGGTGTGTGTGTGGATGTGTATGGATGTGTGTGTGTGATGTGTGTGTGTGATGTGTGTGATGTGTGTGTAATGTGTGTGTGTGATGTGTGTGATGTGTGTGTAATGTGTGTGTGATGTGTGTGGATGTGTGTGGATGTGTGTGTTGTGTGTGTCATGTGTGTGGATGTGTTTGGATGTGTGTGTGATGTGTGTGGATGTGTGTGATGTGTGTGGATGTGTGTGTGTGTGATGTGTGTGTGTGTGTGATGTGTGTGTGTGGATGTGTGTGATGTGTGTGGATGTGTGTGATGTGTGTGTAATGTGTGTGGGATGTGTGTGGATGTGTGTGTCATGTGTGTGTCATGTGTGTGGATGTGTGTGGGATGTGTGTGATGTGTGTGGATGTGTGTGTGTGTGATGTGTGTGTGTGTGGATGTGTGTGTGTGTGTGTGTGTGTGTGATGTGTGTGTGGATGTGTGTGGATGTGTGTGTGTGATGTGTGTGATGTGTGTGGATGTGTGTGTGAGTGATGTGTGTGTGATGTGTGTGTGATGTGTGTGGATGTGTGTGTGTGTGGATGTGTGTGATGTGTGTGGATGTGTGTGTGAGTGATGTGTGTGGATGTGTGTGTGAGTGATGTGTGTGTGATGTGTGTGTGATGTGTGTGGATGTGTGTGATGTGTGTGTGATGAGTGTGGATGTGTGTGTGTGATGTGTGTGTGTGGATGTGTGTGTGTGTGTGTGGATGTGTGTGTGGATGTGTGTGGATGTGTATGGGTGTGTATGGATGTGTGTGTGTGTGATGTGTGTGTGTGTGGATGTGTGTGTGAGTGATGTGTGTGTGATGTGTGATATGTGTGGATGTGTGTGTGTGATCTGTGTGTGATGTGTGTGTGTGTGAGTGATGTGTGATGTGTGTGTGTGATGTGTGTGTGTGTGTGTGTGATCTGTGTGTGATGTGTGTGTGTGTGATGTGTGTGGATGTGTGTGATGTGTGTGTGTGGATGTGTGTGTGATGTGTGTGTGTGTGTGATGTGTGTGGATGTGATGTGTGTGTGTGGATGTGTGTGATGTGTGTGGATGTGTGTGTGAGTGATGTGTGTGTGATGTGTGTGTGTGATGTGTGTGTGATTTGTGATGTGTATGCATGTGTGTGTGGATGTGTGTGATGTGTGTGTGGATGTGTGGATGTGTGCGTGATCTGTGTGTGATGTGTGTGTGTGTGATGTGTGTGGATGTGTGTGATGTGTGTGTGTGGATGTGTGTGTGATGTGTGTGTGTGTGTGATGTGTGTGGATGTGATGTGTGTGTGTGGATGTGTGTGGATGTGTGTGTGATGTGTGTGTGTGTGATGTGTGTGTGATTTGTGATGTGTATGCATGTGTGTGTGGATGTGTGTGATGTGTGTGTGATGTGTGTGTGGATGTGTGTGTGATGTGTGTGAATACAACATATTTTTATTTAACCAATAAAAACGAATTCTTATTACAATGATGGCCTGGCAAAAAGGCTCCTGTGGTGACGGGAGCTGGGATGACAAAAACAACAACAATGTACGGCAAAACGGACAACACAGACAGAAGACACCCGCACAAATACAACAGCAAACAAATAAAGAGTGTGTGTGTGTGTGAAGTAAAAACAATATGTTTCCTTACATAGGGAAACACAAACTAGTGACATCGGGTGACAACTAGAAACAGCAACATGTCTCAACAACCTGTTCATCTATTTGTCCTTTGACCTCCTCCAGGGACACCAGGTCCTGGGGTTGTAGGTCGGCTTCGAGGGAATTCCAAACACCAGGGGGCTGAGTAACAGAAGGACCGTTTTCCATGTTTGGGACTGTTAGCATAAAACAAGATTGAGATCGGAGCTTGAATGTGTTTCCATTTCTATCTAGAAGAGAAGCAGTTTTCCTGAAATGTGTTTGAGTCCGAGTGATGCTAGTGATGTCCTCCCAACAACACTGTAGAGATCGCATTGGACAATGTGCATGTGTGTGTATATGCATGAATGTGTATACAGTGTTATGTGTGTGTTTAAAATTAAAATAAATTACCGGCCTAGGAACAGTGGGTGCAGAACGACAGATTTTTACCTTGTCAGCTCGGGGATTTGATCTTGCAACCTTCAGGATACGAGTCCAACACTCTAACCACTAGACTACCTGCCGCACCGTGTGCTAACAGTGTTGTGTGTGCATACAGAATGTATAAGTGTATAGGCGTGTATGTGTGTGTTAACACTGTGTGTGTTGTGTGTGCATACAGAATGCATAAGTGTGTAGGTGTGCATGTGTGAATGTGTGCATGTGTGCGTGTGCATGTGTGCGTGTGCATGTGTGAATATGTGCGTGTGCATGTGTGAATGTGTGCGTGTGCATGTGTGAATGTGTGCATGTGTGCATGTGTGAATGTGTTTGTGTGTGCATGTGCGCGTGAGCGCATGTGCGTGTGTGCGTGATTGAGATCGGAGCTTGAATGTGTTTCCATTTCTATCTAGAAGAGAAGCAGTTTTCCTGAAATGGCCTTATAAATAAGAATGTGTTTGAGTCCGAGTGATGCTAGTGATGTCCTCCCAACAACACTGTAGAGATCGCATTGGACAATGTGCATGTGTGAGTATATGCATGAATGTGTATACAGTGTTATGTGTGTGTTTAAAATTTAAAAAAATGACCGGCCTAGGAACAGTGGGTGCAGAACGACAGATTTTTACCTTGTCAGCTCGGGGATTCGATCTTGCATCCTTCAGGTTGCGAGTCCAACACTCTAACCACTAGACTACCTGCCGCACCGTGTGCTAACAGTGTTGTGTGTGCATACAGAATGTATAAGTGTATAGGCGTGTATGTGTGTGTTAACACTGTGTGTGTTGTGTGTGCATACAGAATGTATAAGTGTGTAGGTGTGAATGTGTGCATGTGCGCGTGTGCATGTGCGCGTGTGCATGTGTATGCGCTTGCCTGAGCTACACCCTTCCCTTGGCCATATCTCTTCTAAGGGGGATGGAGATAGAGGTCAAGGGCTCAAGGCGGTGATTTGTTTATAACAGTCTTCTCAGAGTGATTGACTTGACATATTCCAGTGAAGGAGGAGGAGAGGCGTCTTGCCTTGGCTCCAATGGTATACATTTGTATTTATTATGGATCCCCATTAGCTGCTGCCAAGGCAGGAATGAAGGCAGTTAATACCATTTTAAAAACATTACAATACATTCATTACAGAACTCACGACACACTAAGTGTGTGCCCTCATACCCCACTACCACATATCTACAACACAAAATCCATGTGTACGTGTGTGTGTATGTTATCATGTGTGTGTATGCATGTGTCTGTGCCTATGTCTGTGTTACTTCACAGTCCCCACTGTTCCATAAGGTGTATTTTATATCTAAATCTGATTCTACTGCTTGCATCAGTTACTTGATGTGGAATAGAGTTCCATGTAGTCATGACTCTATGTAGTGCTGTGTGCCTCCCATAGTCTGTTCTGGACTTTGGGATTGAGCCAGGAGAGATTGACATGCATATGATTAATGTTTTCTCTCTGTGTACATTCAAGGTCCAGCCGTGCTGCCCTGTTCTGAGCCAATTGCAATTTTCCTAAGTCCTTTTTTGTGGCACCTGATCAAACAACTGATCAGGAGTCTAGGTGCGAAACTAGAGCCTGTAGGAGCTGCCTTGTTGGTAGTGCTGTTAAGAAGGCAGAGTAGTGTTTTAATATGGACAGACTTCTCTCCATCTTAGCTACTGTTGTATCAAAATGTTTTGACCATGACAGTTTACAATCCAGGGTTACTCCAAGCAGTTTAGTCACCTCAACTTGCTCAATTTCCACATTATTAATTACAAGACTTAGTTGAGGTTTTGGGTTTAGTGAATGATTTGTCCCAAATGCAATGCTTTAAGTTTTTGAAATATTTAGGACTAATGTATTCCTTGCCACCCATTCTGAAACTAATTTCAGTTGCTGTAGTAGCTGATGTGTATAGTGTTGAGTCATCCACATACATAGACACACTGACTTTTCTCAAAGCACTGACTTTACTCAACTAATATGTTGTTAGAGCCTAGACAGCTGCCCTGGGGAATTCCTGATTCTACCTGGATTATGTTGAAGAGGCTTCCATTAAAGAACACCCTCTGTGTTCTGTTAGACATGTACGTAACTCTTAATCCACAATATAGCAGGGGATGTAAAGCCATAACACATACATTTTTCCAGCAGCAGACTATGATCAATAATGTCAAAAGCCACACTGAAGTCTAACAAAACAGCCACCCCAATCGTTTTATCACCAATTTCTCTCAGCCAATCATCAGTAATTTGTGGAAGTGCTGAGCTTGTTGAATGTCCTTCCCTATATGAGTGCTGAAAGTCTGTTGTCAATTTGTTTACAGTAAAATAACATTGAATCTGGTCAAACACATTTTTTTCAAAAACTACTAAGGTTTGGCAACCGGCTGATTGGTCGGCTATTTGAGCCAGTAAAGGGGGCTTTTCTATCCTTAGGTAGCGAAACTCTCCTTCCAGACTCACATTAAGCTTCTCCAATCCAAAATTACATCTAGAATCGGCTTCCTATTTCACAACAAAGCATCCTTCACTCATGCTGCCAAACAAAACTGACTATCCTGCCGATCCTGGACTTCGGCGATGTCATTTACAAAATAGCCTCCAACACTACTCAGCAAATTGGATGTAGTCTATCACAGTGCCATCCGTTTTGTCACCAAAGCCCCATATACCACCCACCACTGCGACCTGTATGCTCTCATTGGCTGGCCCTCGCTTCATATTCGTCCCCAAACCCACTGGCTCCAGGTCATTTAGTTATTTATTTTATTTTATTTATTTTATTTTTATTTTACCTTTATTTAACCAGGTAGGCAAGTTGAGAACAAGTTCTCATTTACAATTGCGACCTGGCCAAGATAAAGCAAAGCAGTTCGACAGATAAAACGACACAGAGTTACACATGGAGTAAAAACAAACATACAGTCAATAATGCAGTATAAACAAGTCTATATACAATGTGAGCAAATGAGGTGAGAAGGGAGGTAAAGGCAAAAAAGGCCATGATGGCAAAGTAAATACAATATAGCAAGTAAAATACTGGAATGGTAGTTTTGCAATGGAAGAATGTGCAAAGTAGAAATAAAAAATAATGGGGTGCAAAGGAGCAAAATAAATAAATAAATAAAAAACAGTTGGGAAAGAGGTAGTTGTTTGGGCTAAATTATAGGTGGGCTATGTACAGGTGCAGTAATCTGTGAGCTGCTCTGACAGTTGGTGCTTAAAGCTAGTGAGGGAGATAAGTGTTTCCAGTTTCAGAGATTTTTGTAGTTCGTTCCAGTCATTGGCAGCAGAGAACTGGAAGGAGAGGCGGCCAAAGAAAGAATTGGTTTTGGGGGTGACTAGAGAGATATACCTGCTGGAGCGTGTGCTACAGGTGGGAGATGCTATGGTGACCAGCGAGCTGAGATAAGGGGGGACTTTACCTAGCAGGGTCTTGTAGATGACATGGAGCCAGTGGGTTTGGCGACGAGTATGAAGCGAGGGCCAGCCAACGAGAGCGTACAGGTCGCAATGGTGGGTAGTATATGGGGCTTTGGTGATAAAACGGATTGCACTGTGATAGACTGCATCCAATTTGTTGAGTAGGGTATTGGAGGCTATTTTGTAAATGACATCGCCAAAGTCGAGGATTGGTAGGATGGTCAGTTTTACAAGGGTATGTTTGGCAGCATGAGTGAAGGATGCTTTGTTGCGAAATAGGAAGCCAATTCTAGATTTAACTTTGGATTGGAGATGTTTGATAGGGGTCTGGAAGGAGAGTTTACAGTCTAACCAGACACCTAAGTATTTGTAGTTGTCCACGTATTCTAAGTCAGAGCCGTCCAGAGTAGTGATGTTGGACAGGCGGGTAGGTGCAGGTAGCGATCGGTTGAAGAGCATGCATTTAGTTTTACTTGTATTTAAGAGCAATTGGAGGCCACGGAAGGAGAGTTGTATGGCATTGAAGCTTGCCTGGAGGGTTGTTAACACAGTGTCCAAAGAAGGGCCGGAAGTATACAGAATGGTGTCGTCTGCGTAGAGGTGGATCAGGGACTCACCAGCAGCAAGAGCGACCTCATTGATGTATACAGAGAAGAGAGTCGGTCCAAGAATTGAACCCTGTGGCACCCCCATAGAGACTGCCAGAGGTCCGGACAGCAGACCCTCCGATTTGACACACTGAACTCTATCAGAGAAGTAGTTGGTGAACCAGGCGAGGCAATCATTTGAGAAACCAAGGCTGTCGAGTCTGCCGATGAGGATATGGTGATTGACAGAGTCGAAAGCCTTGGCCAGATCAATGAATACGGCTGCACAGTAATGTTTCTTATCGATGGCGGTTAAGATATCGTTTAGGACCTTGAGCGTGGCTGAGGTGCACCCATGACCAGCTCTGAAACCGGATTGCATAGCAGAGAAGGTATGGTGAGATTCGAAATGGTCGGTAATCTGTTTGTTGACTTGGCTTTCGAAGACCTTAGAAAGGCACGGTAGGATTGATATAGGTCTGTAGCAGTTTGGGTCAAGAGTGTCCCCCCCTTTGAAGAGGGGGATGACCGCAGCTGCTTTCCAATCTTTGGGAATCTCAGACGACACGAAAGAGAGGTTGAACAGGCTAGTAATAGGGGTGGCAACAATTTCGGCAGATAATTTTAGAAAGAAAGGGTCCAGATTGTCTAGCCCGGCTGATTTGTAGGGGTCCAGATTTTGCAGCTCTTTCAGAACATCAGCTGAATGGATTTGGGAGAAGGAGAAATGGGGAAGGCTTGGGCGAGTTGCTGTTGGGGGTGCAGTGCTGTTGTCCGGGGTAGGAGTAGCCAGGTGGAAAGCATGGCCAGCCGTAGAAAAATGCTTATTGAAATTCTCAATTATGGTGGATTTATCAGTGGTGACAATGTTTCCTATCTTCAGTGCAGTGGGCAGCTGGGAGGAGGTGTTCTTATTCTCCATGGACTTTACAGTGTCCCAGAACTTTTTTGAGTTAGTGTTGCAGGAAGCAAATTTCTGCTTGAAAAAGCTAGCCTTGGCTTTTCTAACTGCCTGTGTATAATGATTTCTAGCTTCCCTGAACGCCATAGGATGTTTTTGTGTTGGTTAAGGGCAGTCAGGTCTGGGGAGAACCAAGGGCTATATCTGTTCCTGGTTCTAAATTTCTTAAATGGGGTATGTTTATTTAAGATGGTTAGGAAGGCATTTAAAAAAAATATCCAGGCATCCTCTACTGACGGGATGAGATCAATATCCTTCCAGGATACCCCGGCCAGGTCGATTAGAAAGGCCTGCTCGCAGAAGTGTTTCAGGGAGCGTTTTAAAGTGATGAGTGGAGGTCGTTTGACCGCTGACCCATTACGGATGCAGGCAATGAGGCAGTGATCGCTGAGATCTTGGTTGAAGACAGCAGAGGTGTATTTAGAGGGGAAGTTGGTTAGGATGATATCTATGAGGGTGCCCGTGTTTAAGGTTTTGGGGAGGTACCTGGTAGGTTCATTGATTATTTGTGTGAGATTGAGGGCATCAAGTTTAGATTGTAGGATGGCTGGGGTGTTAAGCATGTTCCAGTTTAGGTCGCCTAGCAGCACGAACTCTGAAGATAGATGGGGGGCAATCAGTTCACATATGGTGTCCAGAGCACAGCTGGGGGCAGAGGGTGGTCTATAGCAGGCGGCAACGGTGAGAGACTTGTTTTTAGAGAGGTGGATTTTTAAAAGTAGAAGTTCAAATTGTTTGGGTACAGACCTGGATAGTAGGACAGAACTCTGCAGGCTATCTTTGCAGTAGATTGCAACACCGCCCCCTTTGGCAGTTCTATCTTGTCTGAAAATGTTGTAGTTTGGAATTAAAATGTCAGAGTTTTTGGTGGTCTTCCTAAGCCAGGATTCAGACACAGCTAGAACATCCGGGTTGGCAGAGTGTGCTAAAGCAGTGAATAGAACAAACTTAGGGAGGAGGCTTCTAATGTTAACATGCATGAAACCAAGGCTATTACGGTTACAGAAGTCGTCAAAAGAGAGCGCCTGGGGAATAGGAGTGGAGCTAGGCACTGCAGGGCCTGGATTCACCTCTACATCACCAGAGGAACATAGGAGGAGTAGAATAAGGGTACGGCTAAAAGCTATGAGAATTGGTCGTCTAGAACGTCTGGAACATAGAGTAAAAGGAGGTTTCTGGGGGCGATAAAATAGCATCAAGGTATAATGTACAGACAAATGTATGGTAGGATGTGAATACAGTGGAGGTAAACCTAGGTATTGAGTGATGAAGAGAGAGATATTGTCTCTAGAAACATCGTTGAAACCAGGAGATGTCATTGCATGTGTGGGTGGTGGAACTAATAGGTTGGATAAGGTATAGTGAGCAGGACTAGAGGCTCTACAGTGAAATAAGCCAATAAACACTAACCAGAACAGAAATGGACAAGACATATTGACATTAAGGAGAGGCATGCTTAGTCGAGTGATCAAAAGGGTCCGGTGAGTGGAGAGGTTGGTTGGTGATTTAGACAGCTAGCCAGGGCATCGGTAGCAAGCTAGCATAGGATGGAGGTCTGTTGTTAGCCACCTCCTGCGCTCCGTCAGTAGATTAGTGGGGTTCCGTGTGGTAGAGGGGATCTATCCAAATCACACAACAACAACAAAAATAAAAACAATAGATATAGTTATAGAGGCCCAAGAAGAAAACATAATAATAATAATAAAAATAATAAAAAAAAATTGTCCGATTGTCTATTCAGATAGCAGCCGGTAAGACAGCTAACGGTTAGCAGGCCGCAGATGGGCGTTCAGGTAACGTCGCGACGGAGGAGCCAGCCGAATAGCTCCTTCGGGTAGATAACGTCGGCAGTCCAGTTGTGAAGGCCCGGTGGGGCTCCGCGAAGGCAGCAAAACGGGTCCGGATAGGCGACTGCAGCCCAGGTGCGATTGATGGAACTCAGGAGTGATTGACGGAGCTTGCTAGCTCCGGAACAATTGATGTTTGCTCCGGAATCGACGAAGGCCGATAGTCACACGGATAGCAGCTAGCTAGCTGTGAGATCCGGGCATGAATGTCCAGAGAGCAGTCGAAATCCAGGGACATGGAGAGAAAAATTGGTCCGGTATGCTCCGCTCCGAGCCGCGCTGCGCCGTACAGAACTGGCGATAGACTTTCGAGCCAAAGGATAGCCGATGACCACAAACCGTGGTTAGCTGAACACCAACGACTTGCCAGTAAAGGAGCCAACTAGCTTCTGAACTAGCTTCTGGATTAGCTTCTGGCTAGTTTCAGGCAAGCCTCCTGGAGTTTCTGGCTAGCTTCTTGGAGGATTACAGATCTGAGGTAAATAATACTTTTTTATAAATATACATTGGTGAGGCGGGTTGCAGGAGAGTGTTTTGAAGATGAGTTGATGGAAAATAAAAATAAAATGTATGTGAAAAAGTTGTAAATATATATATATACAGGACACGACAAGACGAGGACAAAAGACGTCTGAACTGCTATGCCACCTTGGAGAAGTGCTATGCCACCTTTTATAAGTCTTTAGTAGGTAAAGCCCTGCCTTATCTCAGCTCACTGGTCACCATTGTAGCACAAACCCATATCACGCGCTCCAGCAGGTATATTTCACTGGTCATTCCCAAAACCAACTCCTCCTTTGGTCACCTTTCCTTCCAGTTCTCTGCTGTCAATGACTGGAATGAATTGCAAAAATCCCTGAAGCTGGAGACATATCTCCCTCACTAACTTTAAGCAGCAGCTTACAGATCATTGCACCTGTACACAGCCCATCTGTAAATAGCCCACCCAACTACCTCATCCCCATATTGTTATTTATTTGCTCCTTTGCACCCCCAGTATCTCTACTTGCACATTCATCTTCTGCACATCTATCACTCCAGTGTTAATGCTAAATTGTAATTATTTTGCCACTATGGCCTATTTATTGCCTTACCTCCCTAATCTTACTACATTAACACACACTGTCTATAGATTTTTCTATTGCTTTATTGACTGTACGTTTTTGTTTATCCCATGTGTAACTCTGTGTTGTTTGTGTTGCACTGCTTTGCTTTATCTTGGCCAGGTCGCAGTTGTAAATGAGAACTTGTTCTCAAACTGGCCTATTATCTGCTGTTATCCTCAGTAATTTTCCATCCAAGTTGTCAGACCCCGGGGGTTTGTCATTGTCGATAGACAACAATACAATTTTCACCTCTTCCATAGTCACTTTACGGAATTCAAAATGACAATTCTTGTCTTTCATAATTTGGTCAGATATACTTGGATGTGTAGTGTTAGCATTTGTTGCTGGCATGTCATGCCTAAGTTTGCTAATCTTGCTGTCATGCCCTGACCTTAGAGATCCTTTATTCTCTATTTTGGTTAGGTTGGGGTGTGCCTAGGGTGGGCATTCTAGTTGATTCATTTCTAGGTTGACTTGGTATGGTTCCCAATCAGAGGCAGCTGTCTATCGTTGTCACTGATTGGGATTCATATTTAGGCAGCTTTTTCCCACCTGTTTGGTGTGGGATCTTGTCTATGTATAGTTGCCTGCGAACAGCACTACATCAGCTTCACGTTCCGTTTTGCGCTTTAGTGTTTTCTGTGAGTTTCATTTAAATAAACATGTGGAACTCTACGTACGTCCATTTATTCCAGTGTTCGTGACACTTGCCACTTGCCAATGAAAAAAATCATTAAAGTAGTTGGCAATATCAGTCGATTATGTAATGAATGAGCCATCTGATTCAATGAATGATGGAGCTGAGTTTGCCTTTTTTCCCAAAATGTAATTGAAGGTGCTCCAAAGCTTTATGCTATCATTCGTTGTCATTTATCTTTGTTTCATAGTGTAGTTTCTTCTTCTTTTTATTCAGTTTCATGCTTTCTTCATTTGCAGAACATTTTGCCAATAGGTTGTGCAGCCAGACTTCCCTCTCAACCATACATTTTTTTTCAATCCACAGGGATTTAACAGTTTTTACAGTCATTTTCTTAATGGGTGCATGCTTATTAGTAACTGGAATAAGCAACTTCATAAATGTGTCAAGTGCAGCGTCTGGTTGCTCCTCATTACACACCACAGACCAGCAAATATTATTTACATCAACAACATAGGAATCACTAACAAAGCTTATTGTATGACCTCTTATACATTATATTAGTCCCAGCCTTTGGAACTTTGGTTTTCCTAGATATGGCTACTATATTGTGATCACTACATCCTATAGATTTGGATACTGCTTTCAAGCACATTTCTGCAGCATTATTAAAGATGTGATCAATACATGTTGATGATTTCATTCCTGTGCTGTTTTTAACTACCCTGGTAGGTTGACTAATAACCTGAACCAGGTTGCAGGCACTGGTTACAGTTTGAAGATTTATCTTGAGTGGGCAGCCTGTTGAAAGTCAGTCGATATTTAAATCACTCAGAAAATATACCTCACTGTTGATATTACATACATTATCAAGAATTTTACACGTTATCCAGATACGGACTGTTCCACCACTGGCATTTCTGTAAATGTTATAACCTTGTATTGCTACCACTGTATCATCAAATGCTTTGTTTAAGTGAGTTTCAGAGATGAATGTCATCTGTTACTAACAAGTTATGAATTTCATGAACCTTGTTTCCTAAGCTACATATGTTAACGTGGGCTATTTTGAGGACCTTCTGGGGCACTTGCTTGTTTTCATTGTTTTACTGGGAAGCTTAGCAGAAGTAGATATGATGATGTTATTTATGTTAGTGCAGGTATGTTAGTGCAGGGTGAGCTGCACAGAGTGAACTTCCTACTAGGGCACACCGCCTCAGTGCTAACAGTATAACTCTGGTTCATAGACATATGATTACTGCATACAATAGCTGTAGGATCAGCAGAGGCATTCAGGCCAGTTAAAGGGACATACATTAGGTTACTTACATTGTGTCTACTGATGCCCCTGGTGTAATGTACAATTGGTAAAGCATAATGATGACTCAGCGGCACAATGGTAGGGATTAACTGAGCTGGACTTGGGTCATTGATAAGTCATTGTCTCAACACAGACTTATAATGCTGTGAAAGGATCCAGGAACCCAAATGATTTGGGTGGATCCCATCCTCCTTATAAAACATGTTCTGTTTCCAAAAGGTATCGACATTGTCAACAAAAGTTACACCCAATGAGCTGCAATAATCACGTGGCCAGAATCCTGCTAAAGAGTTCAATGCCACGATTCAGAGATGGCAGAAGGCCAGATAAGATGGGACTTTTATTAGTGTTTAGGAGAGAGTCAATCAGCTCTTTGAAATCCAGTTTCAACTGTTCAGAGCTGTTTCAACTGCGATAGAATCAATGTCCATGTGCTAGCTTAATACATTCAGGAGCAGCTTAGTAATGTCATTTACACGTGCTCCGGGATAGGACATTGTTTTTGCACCAGGTACAGTCACATATCTTAACATGGAGCTGCCCGAAATCCCGGCTGGCGAGAAGGACGAGGAAATCCGTCCACTCCCACGCTCCACAGGATGGTGCCTCCGACAGATGGAGAAGCCCCACTCCCACGCTCCACAGGATGGTGCCTCCGACAGATGGAGAAGCCCCACTCCCACGCTCCACAGGATGGTGCCTCCGACAGATGGAGAAGCCCCACTCCCACGCTCCACAGGATGGTGCCTCCGACAGATGGAGAAGCCCCGCTCCCACGCTCCACAGGATGGTGCCTCCGACAGATGGAGAAGCCCCGCTCCCACGCTCCACAGGATGGTGCCTCCGACAGGTGGAGAAGCCCCGCTCCCACGCTCCACAGGATGGTGCCTCCGACAGATGGAGAAGCCCCACTCCCACGCTCCACAGGATGGTGCCTCCGACAGATGGAGAAGCCCCACTCCCACGCTCCACAGGATGGTGCCTCCGACAGATGGAGAAGCCCCTCTCCTACGCTCCACAGGATGGTGCCTCCGACAGATGGAGAAGCCCCACTCCCACGCTCCAAAGGATGGTGCCTCCGACAGATGGAGAAGGCCCCACTCCCACGCTCCACAGGATGGTGCCTCCGACAGATGGAGAAGCCCCTCTCCCACGCTCCACAGGATGGTGCCTCCGACAGATGGAGAAGCCCCACTCCCACGCTCCACAGGATGGTGCCTCCGACAGATGGAGAAGCCCCACTCCCACGCTCCACAGGATGGTGCCTCCGACAGATGGAGAAGCCCCACTCCCACGCTCCACAGGATGGTGCCTCCGACAGATGGAGAAGCCCCACTCCCACGCTCCACAGGATGGTGCCTCCGACAGATGGAGAAGCCCCGCTCCCACGCTTCACAGGATGGTGCCTCCGACAGATGGAGAAGCCCCGCTCCCACGCTCCACAGGATGGTGCCTCCGACAGATGGAGAAGCCCCACTCCCACGCTCCACAGGATGGTGCCTCCGACAGATGGAGAAGCCCCACTCCCACGCTCCACAGGATGGTGCCTCTGACAGATGGAGAAGCCCCGCTCCCACGCTCCACAGGATGGTGCCTCCGACAGATGGAGAAGCCCCGCTCCCACGCTCCACAGGATGGTGCCTCTGACAGATGGAGAAGCCCCCACTCGATACAGAGCAGTAATGGAAGGTTGCCGACGTCGACTTCAAAATCATAGGGGAAGGAGTAGGAGTAGGCACAGCGGCCGCAGACAGTTACCCCCAGTGACAAAGGTGCAGGGAGATCAAGTTCCAGGGCGTCTAAACGATTTGTTGTTTGTATCTGCTCCGGGCCTCTTGTTGGGAGTGTAGGCTGCTTTGCGGCAGGTCGCGGTCTTCGGCTTCCATGGCTTGTGACATGCGACCATCGTTGGTTGCCGTGCTCCTTCGACTCCACTATCAGGGGGGTCCCCGAGTGGGGAAGTGGTCTAAGGCAGTGCATCTCAGTGCCAGAGGCGTCAATACAGACCCTGGTTCGATTCCAGGCTGTATCACAACCGGCCGTCCCATAGGGTGGCGCACCAGCCCAGCGTCGTCCGGGTTTGGGTTTGGCTGGAGTAGGTCGTCATTGTAAATAAGAATTTGTTCTTTAAAATAACATAAAATTGATCAGAAATACAGTGTAGACATTGTTAATGTTGTAAATGACTATTGTAGCTGGAAACGACAGATTTTTTATGGAATATCTACAGAGGCCCTTTACCAGCAACCATCACTCGATGCAATGGCATGTTATTTTAGCTAATCCAAGTTTAGAATTTTAAAAGGCTAATTGATCATTAGAAAACCCTTTTGCAATTCTGTTAGCACAGCTGAAATCTGTTGTTCTGATTAAAGAAGCAATACAACTGTCCTTTTTTAGACTAGTTGAGTATCTGGAGCATCAGCATTTGTGGGTTCGATTACAGGCTCAAAATGTCCAGAAACAAATACCTTTCTTCTGAAACTCATCAGTCTTTTCTTGTTTTGAGAAATGAAGGCTATTCCATGTGAGAAATTGACAAGAAACAATAGATCTCGTACAACGCTGTGTACTACTCCCTTCACAGAACAGCACAAACTGGCACTAACCAGAATAGAAAGAGGAGTGGGAGGCCCCGGTGCACAACTGAGCAAGAAGACAAGTATATTAGAGTGTCTAGCTTGAGAAACAGAGTTCTCAACTGGCAGCTTCATCAAATAGTACCCGCAAAACACCAGTCTCAACATCAACAGTGAAGAGGCGACTCCGGGATGCTGGCCTTCTAGGCGAGACAGAGACAGAGAGTGAGAGAGAGGGTGAGTGAGAGAGAGGGTGAGCGAGAGAGAGGGTGAGCGAGTGAGAGACATATATAGAGAGAGAAAAAGAGAGAACAGTGACACAGGGATTGAAAAAGAAAGAAAGAGACAGAGAGACAGAAGAAGAGAGAGAGCCAGAGATCAGGGTCAAACAGACCCCGCCTCCACACACACACACATAAACTCAACCACTATGTAACTGCACTACATGCTCACTAGAGTGGAAGGGTACAACTACACCAGCATCACAGTCAGAGTGTGTGTGTGTTACTCTGTGCCTGTGAGAAAGGATGTGTAGTGTTTGCAGATCTGAGTGCTGGTTTGACTGCATATGTTTGTTTCACTATGTTTGTATGTGTGGAGTTTGTGATTGAGCAGTGTGCCTGGTAGCAGTGTGTGCCTGGTAGCAGTGTGTGCCTGGTAGCAGTGTGTGCCTGGTAGCAGTGTGTGCCTGGTAGCAGTGTGTGCCTGGTAGCAGTGTGTGCCTGGTAGCAGAGTGTGCCTGGCAGCAGTGTGTGCCTGGCAGCAGTGTGCCTGGTAGCATGGGGGTGCCTGGTAGCATGGGGGTGCCTGGTAGCATGGGGGTGCCTGGTAGCATGGGGGTGCCTGGTAGCATGGGGGTGCCTGGTAGCAGTGTGTGCCTGGTAGCAGTGTGTGCCTGGTAGCAGTGTGTGCCTGGTAGCAGTGTGTGCCTGGTAGCAGTGTGTGCCTGGTAGCAGCGTGTGCCTGGTAGCAGTGTGTGCCTGGTAGCAGAGTGTGCCTGGTAGCAGTGTGTGCCTGGTAGCAGTGTGTGCCTGGTAGCAGTGTGTGCCTGGTAGCAGTGTGTGCCTGGTAGCAGTGTGCCTGGTAGCAGTGTGTGCCTGGTAGCAGTGTGTGCCTGGTAGCAGTGTGTGCCTGGCAGCAGTGTGTGCCTGGCAGCAGTGTGTGCC
>NC_034194.2:35963295-35988295 GCF_002021735.2 Oncorhynchus kisutch | reverse complement strand
CAAAGGCTCCAATTGGCTTGAAGTAATATATGAATAATAAGCCGACCAAATGGGGCTACAAGCTCTTTGTGCCGATTCAGCCTGCCTACACGTGGCAAGGCGATCACACCCACTGGGAAGGGCCTTAGTTAAGACTGTCATGCAGCTGATGGACTTCCCTTTACTTGGCAGTGGGTACAAGCTCTTTGTGGACCATTTTTATACTAGTCCCATGCTTTTCATAGACCTCCTTGAAAAATAAAATAGGGTCTTGTGGCACCATTCATTCTAAGAGAATCAGTTTCCCCAAAACCAAGGTAAACGACATGACAAAGACAGTGGAGAGGAGGACCATACGTTGGATCAGGACTAACAAGCTGCTTTTTGTGAAATGGAACCAGGGAAGTAACCATTCTCACCACACAGCATAAGGTATTCAATAACGACCATGTCTCAAGGAGGGGGAAAAATGACATTGGGGCACAGGTGAGGAAGAACGTCCCCATTTAAAAAAAGCGTCCTTTCAACCTCTCCAAATTGTCTTAATGTTGTAATTGCCAGTGTCTCCTGACCCCTCCTGTCTCAGCCTCCAGTATTTATGCTGCAGTAGTTTATGTGTCGGGGGCTAGGGTCAGTTTGTTATATCTGGAGTACTTCTCCTGTCTTATCTGGTGTCCTGTGTGAATTTAAGTATGCTCTCTCTAATTCTCTCTTTCAGAGGACCTGAGCCATAGGACCATGCCTCAGGACTACCTGGCATGATGACTCCTTGCTGTCCCCAGTCCACCTGGCCGTGCTGCTGCTCCAGTTTCAACTGTTCTGCCTGTGATTATTATCATTTGACCATGCTGGTCATTTATGAACATTTGAACATCTTGGCCATGTTCTGTTATAATCTCCACCCGGCACAGCCAGAAGAGGACTGGCCACCCCTCATAGCCTGGTTCCTCTCTAGGTTTCTTCCTAGGTTTTGGCCTTTCTAGGGAGTTTTTCCTAGCCACTGTGCTTCTACACCTGCATTGCTTGCTGTTTGGGGTTTTAGGCTGGGTTTCTGTACAGAACTTTGAGATATCAGCTGATGTACGAAGGGCTATATAAATACATTTGATTTTGATTTGATTTAGAGATTGTGAATATGTAATAGAACTGGAATTATCACATTTACAGACATATGCCACTTTGGGGAGGTTTAGGGACACTTGGAATCTTCCTGTGACCACACCTGACACCACTTATTAAAACATCTACCCATGTCCAGTTGTTAGGTCTATCAATCCCATTTTTTTCTGATATTGTTCACATGTTGTGGAAGAAGTGTTTCTTTCCAAATATACCAAGATGTTGCATGTCAGAACGATGTAATTACACATGAATAGCAGTTATTTTGAGTCTATTTAGGTGGATATACATTTTGCCATTACATTTAAGAGGTTAATCAAGAGCTACTGAGACACTTCTAAATGTGATGATAGTACACTAATAAATGAATAATGAATGAACCTGGGCAATATGGATGGTATGACACTATTTCCAGGATGACATGGGGATGGATTATAGATCACAGAGATGAATCAGATCTACATGTAATGTATCTAGGGTTTCCTGGACACAGATTAAGCCTAGTCCTGGATAGTGCTTTTTTAAAATTCTGGATGTTTAATCTGGGTCTGGGAAATTGCCCCATGGAGTCTTACCGATGAAAGTCCATGATAGGACAATGATAAAAAATGGCGGGATGGAGCCGGAACTGGACCACACACACGTTACCATGACAACATGGCCACAGCGGTATAGGTCCACTCTGATCTTGGACAGGACAGAACAATGGAAATGGACAACAGTCACTTCAATGGACAATGAATGACACACACAGACACACACACACGTCCATCTGAAAAAAATGCATATTTCACAGATTTTACCGACAGACATGGGGTTGTTACAAGTGTACAGAATAATAATGAGCATGGTGGTTGTTTGAAATATGGCATGGCGAGTTGTTTAATATGAAATATGTAGATACTCTATATATACAAAAGTATGTGGACACTTCAAATTAGTGGATTCGGCTATTTCAGCCACACCCGTTACAAGTTATTTTTGTGAGGTTTTCAACACTCACTACCAAACTGCTTCTGGAAGCAAAGTCAGCACAAGAACCGGTGGAGCTTCATGGAATGGGTTTCCATGGCCGAGTAGCCGCATACAAACCTAAGATCACCATCACGACGCAATGCCAAGCGTCGGCTTGGAGTGGTGTAAAGCTCTTCCCCGCAGCAATGTTCCAACATCTAGTGGGAAGCCTTTTCCAGAATAGTGGAGGCTGTTATAGCAGCAAAGGGGGGACCAACTCCATATTAATGTCCATGATTTTGGAATGAGATGTTCGATGAGCAGGTGTCCACATACTTTTGGCCATGTAGTGTACATACGTCCCGATTGTCCACCCTTTTCCCACTGTGTTCACTTGTACACATTGAGTCATGGGTTTATGGTTGAAACTCCCTCTCTAGCCAATGCTTTGAAATGAAGGAGAAGAATAGTGGAAGTGTACACAATGGAAGAAGAGAGGAAAAAAAGTGGAGAATGGGAACATAGACACCACCCTTAAAGTTCAGATCCCAGTCCTGTCAGGAAAACATTCCCACTACGTTCCCTTACCTCCCCATTGGTTACCTTAGCGGCGATGGAGGCTGCGGTGATGTGCGAGGACGAGGAGTCCTCGGTGGACGCCACACCACTGTCTTTCTTGTCATCGTCCTCCTCCTCACACTGTACGCCCTTGTCCTCAGTCTGCCGCCGCGGCGAGCTGTTGGGGGGCGGCGATAGGGGCGGCGGGGGCGAAGGCAGGTCCTCTAGCTCGTCCACCGCCTCCTTCATCTTGACCACGGCGTCCCGTAGCAGGTCGATAGCGTGGGGCAGCGCGGGCAGGATGAACTGGAAACACTCCTGTTGGAGGAGGTTAGAGGTCAGGATGAGAGTTAATACAGCAGGATGAACTAGAAACTCCTATTGGAGGAGAGGGGAGGGCCAGAAGTTAGAGGTCAGGAAGATAGAGGGAGAGTTCGGGGTTATTACAGCAGGTCAATGGCATGATAGTAGGGTAACAATCTCAGTTCCGTCCTGCCTATGGCTCAGACTGTTAGCCAGTGGTATTCAATGTCGGGGTCACAACCCCTAGAGGGGTCGACAAATAAAAAACGTACAATTAATACAAATATTAAGAGTGAAAATTATTTTATTGGACATTATACAGTACATACGATTTGGAGATAAGTTGAAAAATACAATAACAAAAATAATATTGAGTAAATATATTTATTAGTTCTCATAATTTTGATGAGTGATGAGCGATTTGAAGGTTATTTATTGATGTGAAAATGTAATGATGATTTTAAGGGTGTGTCATTACATTTGGAAAAAAATGGGGTCCCCATAAATTCTGGCGGAGAAAATGAGGTCCCCATAAATTCTGGCGGAGAAAATGGGGTCCCCATAAATTCTGGCGGAGAAAATGAGGTCCCCATAAATTCTGGCGGAGAAAATGGGGTCCCCATAAATTCTGGCGGAGAAAATGGGGTCCCCATAAATTCTGGCGGAGAAAATGAGGTCCTCATAAATCCTGGTCGGAGAAAATAAGGTCCCCATATATTCTGGCGGAGAAAATGAGGTCCCCATATATTCTGGCGGAGAAAATGAGGTCCTCATAAGTTCTGGCGGAGAAAATAAGGTCCCCATATATTCTGGCGGAGAAAATGAGGTCCCCATATATTCTGGCGGAGAAAATGAGGTCCCCATCAATTCTGGCGGAGAAAATGAGGTCCCCATATATTCTGGCGGAGAAAATGAGGTCCCCATATATTCTGGCGGAGAAAATGAGGTCCCCATATATTCTGGCGGAGAAAATGAGGTCCCCATATATTCTGGCGGAGAAAATGAGGTCCCCCCCTGAAGAAGTTTTAATAGCACTGCTGTAAGGTCATCTTGGCTCTTGTTCATGGAGAGCTAGCAAGCTCATGTTGTGGGTTCAATTCCCACTGGGATCACATGCACATGTTAATTTCATGTGGATAAAAGCCTCTGCTAAGTGGTACATGGTATCACTTAGCAGAGTATCGGTATCATACGTACACCTCCCTTGGATCTTTAAAACAAAGTGGGATTGAAATGGATGTAATTATGATGATTATTTTTTGCCATTGATCTACACCAAATACTCCATAATGTCAAAGTGAGATTTTTTTTGCATAAGTATTCATCTCGTTCGTTTAGGCAAGCCTTGGCTTAACAAACACAGAAATAAATTACATGGAAATAAGAGTGGTCTAAATGATTTTTTAATGACTGCCGCTTCCTCTGTCCCCCATACATACAACATCTGTAAGGTCCCTCAGTAAAGTATTACATTTCAAACAAAGATTCAACGACAAAGACTAGGGAGCTTTTGGAACTCATAAAGAAGGACAGTGATTGGTAGATGGGCAACAATAACAAATCCGACAATGAATATATCTTTATGCATGGTCAAGTTTATAATGATGCTGTGGATGATGTATTAAACCACCTAGACACATGACAGATACAGTCGTCCTTCTGAACTGAGCTGCAGGACAGGAAGGAAACTGCTCAGGGACGTCACCATGAGGCCATCGGTGATTTTAAAACAGCTACAGAGTTCAATGGCTGTGATGGGAGAAAACTGACTCCACAATAATGACCTAGAGTGAAAATAGGAATGAAAATATATATTTTTTAAATGCATCCTGTATGCAAAAAGGCACTAAAGTAATACTGCAAAAAGAACATGGCAAAGGAATGCACTTCTTGGTACACCATTCTTTATACTGACGACACCATTCTGTATACTGACGACACCATTCTGTATACTGACGACACCATTCTGTATACTGACGACACCATTCTTTATACTGACGACACCATTCTGTATACTGACGACACCATTCTGTATACTGACGACACCATTCTGTATACTGACGACACCATTCTGTATACAGACGACACCATTCTGTATACTGACGACACCATTCTGTATACTGACGACACCATTCTGTATACTGGCGACACCATTCTGTATACTGGCGACACCATTCTGTATACTGACGACACCATTCTGTATACTGACGACACCATTCTGTATACTGACGACACCATTCTGTATACTGACGACACCATTCTGTATACTGGCGACACCATTCTGTATACTGACGACACCATTCTGTATACTGACGACACCATTCTGTATACAGACGACACCATTCTGTATACAGACGACACCATTCTGTATACTGACGACACCATTCTGTATACAGACGACACCATTCTGTATACTGACGACACCATTCTGTATACTGACGACACCATTCTGTATACAGACGACACCATTCTGTATACAGACGACACCATTCTTTATACTGACGACACCATTTAGTATACTGACGACACCATTCTGTATACTGACGATACCATTCTGTATACAGACGACACCATTCTGTATACAGACGACACCATTCTGTATACAGACGACACCATTCTGTATACAGACGACACCATTCTGTATACTGACGAAACCATTCTGTATACTGACGACACCATTCTGTATACTGACGACACCATTCTGTATACTGACGACACCATTCTGTATACAGACGACACCATTCTGTATACTGACGACACCATTCTGTATACTGACGACACCATTCTGTATACTGATGACACCATTCTGTATACTGATGACACCATTCTGTATACAGATGACACCATTCTGTATACTGATGACACCATTCTGTATACTGGCTCTTCTTTGGACACTGTGTTAACTAACTTCCAGATCAGCCTCAACGCCATACAACTCTCCTTCTGTGGCCTCCAACTGCTCTTAAATGCAAGTAAAACTAAATATGTGCTCTTCAACCGATCGCTGCCTGCACCTGCCCGCCCGTCCAACAATCACTACTCTGGACGGTTCTGACTTAGAATATGTGGACAACTACAAATACCTAGGTGTCTGGTGAGACTATAAACTCTCCTTCCAGACTCACATTAAGCATCTCCAATCCAAAGTTAAATCTAGAATAGGCTTCCTATTTCGCAACAAAGCATCCTTCACTCATGCTGCCAAACATACCCTCGTAAAACTGACCTTCCTACCGATCCTCCTGTTTAATTGCTAGAACCCAGAGATGTATAGATAAACTGCTTCTCCAATCTGATTGGCTCTACAACAAAGAACAAACAGCAAAAACATATACATGATCAAATACAAATCTTAGAATAATCTATTAAAGACCAGAACCCACTGGATTCTCCAATTACCTTGAATAAACTGCAGGACAAAATACAAACCCTCCAACAAAGGCCTGTGGTGTTGATGGTATCCTCAATTCAAATATAACAGACCACAAATTCCAATTGGCTATCCTTAAATCCTCAGCTCTGGCATATTCCCCAATATTTGGAACCAATGATTGATCACCCCAATTCACAAAAGTAGAGACACATTTGACCTCAATAACTACCATGGGATATGTGTCAACAGCAACCTTGGGCAAATCCTCTTCATTATCATTAACAGCAGACTCATATTTATTCAGTGAAAACAATGTACTGAGCACATGTCAAATTGGCTTCTTAACAAATACCATACGACAGACGACCTATTCACCCTGCACAACCTAATGGACAGACAAAACAAAGGCTTCTCATGCTTTGTTGATTTAAAAAAAGCTTTAGACTCAATTTGGCATGATGGAGAAAAAACACAAGACAATATAAAATCCATGTACACAAACAAGTGTGCGGTTAAAATTGGCAAAAAAAAACAGCTTAAGCCCCACCATCTCCAACATATATACCAACGAATTGGTGAGGGCACCTGAACAGTCTGCAGCACCCGGCCTCACCCTGCTAGAATCTGAAATCAAATGTCTACTATTTGCGATTGATCTGGTGCTTCTGTCCCCAACCAAGGAGGGCCAACAGCAGCACCTAGATCTTATGCATAGATTCTGTCAGACCTGGTCCCTGATAGTAAATCTCAGTAAGATTCAAATAATGGTGTTCCAAAAAAGGTCCAGTCGCCAGGACCACAAACACAAATTCCATCTAGACACTGTTGCCCTAGAGCACACAAAAAACTATACATACCTTGGCCGAAACATCGGCGCCACAGGCAACTTCCACAAAGCTGTGAAAGATCTGAGAGACAAGAAGGGCCTTCTATGCCATCAAAAGGAACATAAAATTTGACATACCAATACTTGAATCGGTTATAGAACCTATTGCCCTTTATGGTTGTGAGGTCTGGGGATTGCACACAATCTCCCCAAAAATCACAAAATGGAACAAACACCAAATTGAGACTGCATGCAGAATTCTGCAAAAATATCCTCAAAGTACAATGTAAAACACCAAATAATGCATGCAGAGCAGAATTAGGCCGATACCCGCTAATTATCAAAATCCAACCACCTAAAAGGAAGTGATTCCCAAACCTTCCATAACAAAGCCATCCCCTACAGAGAGATGAACCTGGAGAAGAGTCCCCTAAGCAAGCTGGTCCTGGGGCTCTGTTCACAAACACACCCCACAGAGCCCCAGGACAGCAACACAATTACACCCAACCAAATCATGAGAAAACAAAAAGATAATTACTTGACATTTTGGAAATGATCTTTTTAAAAACAGAGCAAACTAGAATGCTATTTGTTATTGAGAAAGGCCGCCGTAGGCAGACCTGGCTCTCAAGAGAAGACCGGCTATGTGCTCACTGCCCACAAAATGAGGTGGAAACTGAGCTGCACTTCCTAACCTCCTGCCCAATGTATGACCATATTAGAGACAGGGCCTCGGCCCTGACTCAGTCCTCGGCCCTGGCGGCTCGGGTCCTCGGCCCTGGCGGCTCGGGTCCTCGGCCCTGGCTCGGGTCCTCGGCCCTGGCTCGGGTCCTCGGCCCTGACTCGGGTCCTCGGCCCTGACTCGGGTCCTCGGCCCTGACTCGGCCCTCTGCCCTGACTCGGCCCTCGGCCCTGACTCGGCCCTCGGCCCTCCCAGTTTCCCCTGTCTTTATGATGTGGGATCAGAGATAATAAAAGTGGGTGATGGGCCGTTCATACAGTTATGTTTGACTGGGGGCCTGCTGGGGGAGTCACTAATATGGCACCTGATGGGAAGATGGGGCGTAATTGATTAAAATAAATAATAAAATCGATCAGTAGAAATGCCTCCGTAATGAGACAGAGACAGATGTGGGGTCAGCGGAGAGAGAGGGGACAGAGGAGAGAGAGAGGAGATAGAGAGAGGGAGACAGACAGAGACAGACAGACAGATGGCGAGGTAGCGGGTAGAGCAGTCTAGCGGTGCAAGTACACGCGGGCGTGCTCTGCTCATGGTGTGCATTGTGTGTGTGCTGTATTCAGGTACAATCTCAGTGCACATTTTCCCAAGAGTTAAGAGACTAACTACTCAGTCACAATGACACTGATCAAAGTAAATGTGAGAGTGCTGATCTACACTGGGGACACCTGATCCTAGATCAGCACTCCTACTCTGAGATGCCCTGTGGATAAGGGCCCTGAAACACTGATATGAGTATAGGTGTTATGGTACAGTTTAATTCACCGCCTTTTCATCAGGATTGTTAATTAAAACAATAGAACTGCATAATACATTTATTATATGTTTTGTATAGCAAGTCTCTATATATTTTACAATTAGCTAAGGAGTTTTGTGCTTGAAGAAGGATTTTTTTGTTAGATTCAATTTGATAATGTGCACCTGCTCATTAGTTAGCTAGCTAACGTTAGCGTGCTAACGAGCAAGGCAGCCACACACTTCATATGAAACGAATGGGGTGGCAAGTGCAGCAGAATGCACATAACACTAAATACTTTACCAAATGCTTTACCAATGCTTTTCCAGCAAGATGAAGAATAAATCATTTAATGAACTCTCAATTAACACATACTGCCGGTGCCAGTTAGCTTGCTAGCTGATGTTAGCTAAATGTTTACTATCACAACAAAGCTAATCAAATCAAATGTTATTTGTCACATACACATGGTTAGCAGATACTAATGACAGCTAACAGGCAGCTGCTTCATTTGAAAAGCAAATCCATTGCGATTTAATTATAATGTTGCGACGCTTGTTATCTAGTTGTGGCCATCTAGTTAGTACTACACATTCTAGCAAGCTAGCAAAAAACATTAGTGCAGCTTGCTAGTTAGGTTACATTAGCTACAGCAGGCACAAGTCAAACAAGCTACTGCCTTGTGGCCTGGAGTGCAAATCAGAAATAGAACTGTTCTATGTGAACAACAAAGTCAACTGCAGAGGTGCAAAGTACCAGTCAGATGTTTCATTGTGTCTGGCCCTTTAAAGTGGTCCTGTTTAGCAGGTGTTTACGTTACCTGTGAACCCTTCTTGCTCCCTGGTAAATTGATGATGAGCGTCTTGCCGCGGATGCCGCACACAGGTCTGCTTACACACAAGAGAGGAGAGTGTGTATTAGAGTTTCACACAATGAAAGGTGTGTGTGCGTTAATGAGGAGTGTGTACACAGTATACATTAATGTGTGCGTGTGTGTGTGTGTGTGTGTGTGTGTGTGTGTGTGTGTGTGTGTATCTCTATGAGTGTGTTTGTACAGTATGCGTATTAGTGTGTGTGTGTGTAGTGTGTGTTCATGTGTTTGTGTTCGTGTGTGTGTTTGTGTGTGTGTTCGTGTGTGTGTTTGTGTGTGTGTTCGTGTGTGTGTTCGTGTGTGTGTTCGTGTGTGTGTTCGTGTGTGTGTTCATGTGTGTGTTCGTGTGTGTGTGTGTGTTCGTGTGTGTGTGTGTGTTCGTGTGTGTGTGTGTTCGTGTGTGTGTGTGTGTTCGTGTGTGTGTGTGTGTTCGTGTGTGTGTGTGTGTTCGTGTGTGTGTTCGTGTGTGTGTGTTCATGTGTGTGTGTGTTCGTGTGTGTGTGTGTTCGTGTGTGTGTGTGTTCGTGTGTGTGTGTGTTCGTGTGTGTGTGTGTTCGTGTGTGTGTGTGTTCGTGTGTGTGTGTGTTCGTGTGTGTGTGTGTCTGTGTGTGTCTGTGTGTGTGTGTGTCTGTGTGTCTGTGTGTGTCTGTGTGTGTGTGGGTCATAGACATTAAACCAGTAGATAGTGATACTGTAGTGCTGACGTCATCCACGTATTCCAATGTAAAACTCCTGATGGCGCATGAAGTATTTGAATTTGAAGCTTCCATATTGCTAAATAGGGCTGAATGGCACTAAAAAAAGGACTACGGATCATGGTGAAGGTGGCCTTAACTAGCAAGGGATCATGGTCAATGTAGTCGTTTTCATCCTGCCTGAGAAAGTCAACCTTAATGTCTATGGCAGGAGGGAGGGAGCCTCTTCGTAGCCTGCCGGCCCGTGATTGGTCTGTGTCAGCACGTGGTCCTGTGTGACGACAAATGTAGTAGTCAGAATGGATCACTATTTTATTAAATATCTCCATTTGTAGCGAACTTTAAAATAATTCATAATAAACTAATTTTAGAGCCGTTCTGGCGATCGTAATTGACATAGGCTTTCTAGGGCTTTTTTTTGGCACTGCTAGGATGCTACACACTAGCCGACCAGCAGAGCTCATGACTTCACTCTCCAGACCGGACACTGGGGGCCTGGTGTGTGTGTGTACTGTATGTATGTAAGTGTGTGTGTGTGTACTGTATGTATGTATGTAAGTGTGTGTGTACTGTATGTATGTAAGTGTGTGTGTGTACTGTATGTATGTAAGTGTGTGTGTACTGTATGTATGTATGTAAGTGTGTGTGTACTGTATGCATGTTAGTGAGTGTGTGTACTGTATGCATGTTAGTGTGTGTGTGTGTCTCACCTAGAGAGCATGCCTAGTGGTGTGACGTTGAGAGAACCCATCAGCATTGCCAGAGACATCCCTGGAGCCTCCCGCTCTATCACCTCTTTAGTGGCCTGACGGAGACAGAGAGAGAGACAGAGAGAAACAGAGAGAGAGATAGCGACAGAGACAGAGAGAGACAGAGAGAGACAGAGAGAGAGAGAAAGCGACAGAGAGAGACAGAGAGAGAAAGCGACAGAGAGAGACAGAGAGAGACAGCGACAGAGAGAGACAGAGAGATAGCGACAGAAACAGAGAGAGAGACAGAGAGAGACAGCGACAGAGAGAGACAGAGAAATAGCGACAGAGAGAGACAGAGAGATAGCGACAGAGAGAGAGAGCCAGCGACAGAGAGAGACAGAGACAGAGAGATCGCGACAGGGAGAGAGAGACAGAGAGAGACAGCGACAGAGAGATAGCGACAGAAACAGAGAGAGAGACAGAGACAGCGACAGAGAGAGACAGAGACAGCGACAGAGAGAGACAGAGAGACAGCGACGGAGAGAGACAGAGAGATAGTGACAGAGAGAGACAGCGACAGAGAGAGAGACAGCGACAGAGAGAGAGACAGCGACAGAGAGAGACAGAGAGAGAGACAGAGAGAGAGACAGAGAGAGATAGAAACAGAGATAGGGA
Organism: Oncorhynchus kisutch; assembly: GCF_002021735.2. Taxonomy (NCBI): domain Eukaryota; kingdom Metazoa; phylum Chordata; class Actinopteri; order Salmoniformes; family Salmonidae; genus Oncorhynchus; species Oncorhynchus kisutch. The sequence goes on along the minus strand of NC_034194.2, from coordinate 35,976,775 downwards.
CAGAGAGAGAGACAGCAACAGAGAGAGACAGAGAGATAGTGACAGAGAGAGACAGAGAGAGAGAGAGACAGAGAGAGATAGAAACAGAGAGAGACAGACAGAGAGAAATACTTGAATCAGTTATAGAACCCATTGCCCTATATGGTTGTGAGGTCTGGGGTCCGCTCACCAACCAAGACTTCACAAAATGGGACAAACACCAAATTGAGACTCTGCAAGCAGGATTCTACAAAAATATCCTCCGTGTACAACGTAGACCACCAAATAATGCATGCAGAGCAGAATTTGGCCGATACCCGCTAATTATCCAAATCCAGAAAAGAGCCGTTCAATTCTACAACCACCTAAAAGGAAGTGATTCCCAAACCTTCCATAACAAAGCCATCACCTACAGAGAGATGAACCTGGAGAAGAGTCCTCTAAGCAAGCTGGTCCTGGGGCTCTGTTCACAAACACACCCCACAGAGCCCCAGGACAGCAGCACAATTACACCCAACCAATTCATGAGAAAACAAAAAGATAATTACTTGACACATTGGAAAGAATTAACAAAAAAAAACTGAGCAAACTAGAATGCTATTTGGCCCAAACAGAGAGTACACAGTGGCAGAATACCTGACCACTGTGACTGACCTAAACTTAAGGAAAGATTTGACTATGTACAGACTCAGTGAGCATAGCCTTGCTATTGAGAATGGCCGCAGTGGGTAACATGGCTCTCAAGAGAAGACAGGCTATGTGCTCACTGCCCACAAAATGAAGACATTACAAATGTCATATTATATATATATAGTATATATATATATACACAGTGTTGTAACGATGTTGTCTCACGACAGGCAGACAGAAAGCCAGAGAGAGTGAGACAGCGAGAAAGAGCGAGACAGAGAGACAACACTGTATATATATATATATATATATATATATATATAATATGACATTTGTAATGTCTTTATTCTTTTGAAACTTCTGTATGTTAAATGTTTACTGTAAATTTTTATTGTTTATTTCACTTTTGTATATTATCTACCTCACTTGCTTTGGCAATGTTAACATGTGTTTCCCATGCCAATAAAGCCCCTAGAATTGATAGAGACAGAGACAAAGACAGATATAGAGACACAGATACAGACAGAGCGAGACAGAGCGAAAGAGAGACCGACAGACAGAGCGAGAGAGAGAGAGAGAGACAGAGCGAAAGAGAGGGAGAGAGAGAGCGAGAGACAGACAGCGAGAAAGATTAACAGAGAGAGAGAAAGAGCGAGACAGAGCGAAAGAGAGACCGACAGACAGAGCGAGAGAGAGAGAGAGACAGAGTGAAAGAGAGGGAGAGAGAGAGAAAGAGTGAGTCAGAGACAGAGAGAAAGAGTGAGTCAGAGATAGGAAGAGAGAGAGACACACAGAGAGAGATAGATGGAGAGAGAATGTATGATCATCCACAATACAATCACATTGCTTTCCACACTAGAAGACAGAGAGATGAGTACTGTATCATGGCAATGGTGTCACACTACAGATGAAGGATCTTAATTTGATCACTCTTTTGCTGCGGAGTATTTTGTTACACAGCAGAACATACAATCTTCTAGTCACTTCTAAAGTTCGAAATTTCCACTTTAAAAATGTATCAACCCTTACAAAAAAAATCCATTAAATAAAATCCACATAATAATTCTCATGTCCTTTTGCTGCAGGATTATTTTTCGTGGTGTAGCAAACTGGCTCAAATTAAGATCGTACATCTGTAGAGGCTTGAAGAACACACAGCATTCTGGGTCAAATCACTCACCATTGGCAATAACCTATTAAAATACATTCTTAGAAAAAAAGGTGCTAACTAGAACCTAAAAGGATTATTCAGCTGTCCCCATAGGAGAACCCTGTGAAGAGAGGAGAGGAGAAAGAGAAGAGAGGAGAACCCTTTGAAGAGAGGAGAGGAGAAAGAGAAGAGGAGAACCCTTTGAAGAGAGGAGAGGAGAAAGAGAAGAGAACCCTGTGAAGAGAGCAGAAAGAGAAGAGAGGAGAACCCTGTGAAGAGAGGAGAGGAGAAAGAGAAGAGAGGAGAAAGAGGAGAAAGAGAAGAGAGGAGAAAGAGAGGAGAAGGAGAAAGAGAGGAGAAAGAGAAGAGAGTACGAGGGAGAGGGAGAGGGGGAGAATGGGGGAAGGGGAGTCAGGGAGGGAGTATGAGAGAGGGGGGGGGGGTAGAGGAGGGTGTACGGGGGAGAGAGTTATTGGGAGAAAGGAAGCGAGATAAATGGTCAGTGAAAGAGGGTGAAAGAGGGAGAGAGAGAATCCCCTGACACCTACAGTGAGTGGGATCATCACTAGAGAAGATGTGTGTAAATAGAGCCTTCGTCATTAGACAGGACACAGGGTAACCCCCCCCCCCACACACACACACACACACACACTGCTATCGTATAATATATGACTAAGTACTGTGTTTCTCCAACCCACCCACAAGTGTCCCAGTGGTAATGTATAAGGGACTCCAGTGGTAATGTATGAAGGGACTCCAGTGGTAATGTATGAAGGGACTCCAGCGGTAATGTATGAAGGGACTCCAGCGGTAATGTATGAAGGGACTCCAGCGGTAATGTATGAAGGGACTCCAGCGGTAATGTATGAAGGGACTCCAGTGGTCATGTATGAAGGGACTCCAGTGGTAATGTATGAAGGGACTCCAGTGGTAATGTATGAAGGGACTCCAGTGGTCATGTATGAATGGACTCGTGGTCATGTATGAAGGGACTCGTGGTCATGTATGAAGGGACTCCAGTGGTAATGTATGAATGGACTCCAGTGGTAATGCATGAAGGGACTCCAGTGGTCATGTATGAAGGGACTCCAGTGGTAATGTATGAAGGGACTCCAGTGGTAATGTATGAAGGGACTCCAGTGGTAATGTATGAAGGGACTCCAATGGTAATGTATGAAGGGACTCCAGTGGTAATGTATGAATGGACTCCAGTGGTAATGTATAAAGGGACTCCAGTGGTAATGTATGAAGGGACTCCAGTGGTAATGTATGAAGGGACTCCAGTGGTAATGTATGAAGGGACTCCAGTGGTACATGCTCTATCTGCCAGATGTGTGTATGTGTTAATCGTCTATGGAGGCACCAACACAGACAGGACTGGCTCTGGTGGCTCTGAGTCTAAATGAGGCTCAGTTTCAGTGTGACATACATTTTGGATCTGCAAGTTAGTTTCATTTGAAACAAGGGGAGCTGGTGCAGATTAGAGGCAGTAGACACAGAGGAAACCAAACCTATGACTGGTTAACACAGCAGGCTAAAATGTATAGGGTAATAGCAATAAATACAGCCGCCTTGACATACACACAGGCTCACCTGAGGAGGCTGGTGAGAGGAATTATGGGAGGGAGGACAGGCTCACTGGAATGGAGTTAATGGATCAGAGTCAAACGTGTGGTTTCCATATGTTTGATACCGTTCCATTAATTACATTCCAGCTATTACAATGAGCCTGTCCTCCTATAGCTCCTCCCACCAGCCATCTCTGAGGTGCACACACACACACACACTTACCTCAGGTGTGACATCGCGGGGAGCAAAGCCTGTCCCCCCGGTTGTCAAGATGAGATTGAGTTCTTTCTCATCACACCAGTCCACTAGAGTCTCCTGATGAGACAGACAGACAGACTGAGACACAGGATCTGATAGGCTCCTAGGTAGATCTCATCATGTGACATGAGTCTCATTGGCATGAATGGAGAGGATGTGACATACAGTAGGTCACTGCTAAGAGGGTCATAGGGGTGATGATTCTAACTAAGAGGTTCATAGGGGTGATGATTCTAAGAGGGTCTGGTGGGTGGTGATTCTAACTAAGAGGGTCATAGGGGTGATGATTCTAACTAAGAGGGTCATAGGGGTGATGATTCTAACTAAGAGGATCATAGGGATGATGATTCTAACTAAGAGGGTCATAGGGGTGATGATTCTAACTAAGAGGGTCTGGTGGGTGGTGATTCTAACTAAGAGGGTCTGGTGGGTGGTGATTCTAACTAAGAGGGTCATAGGGATGATGATTCTAACTAAGAGGGTCATAGGGGTGATGATTCTAACTAAGAGGGTCATAGGGGTGATGATTCTAACTAAGAGGGTCATAGGGGTGATGATTCTAACTAAGAGGGTCATAGGGATGATGATTTTAACTAAGAATAATAATTTGTCTCAGTAGGATGACTGATCTAGGATTACTTTTTCTTTTCAGATTATAACAATTAAGATTACATGGACATGGGGCAACATGATCCTAGACCAGCACCCCTCATTTTATTGGTCACATACACATATTTAGCAGATGTTATTGCGTGAGTAGCGAAATGCTTGTGTTCCTAGCTCCAGCAGTGCAGTAATATTTAACAAGTAGGCAGGTAGCCTAGTGGTTAGAGCGTTGGGCCAGTAACCGAAAGGTTGCAAGATCAAATCCCAGAGCTGACAAGGAAAAAATCAGTTGTTCTGCCCGTGAACAGGCAGTTAACCCACTGTTCCTAGGCTGCCATTGAAAATAAGAATTTGTTCTTAACTGAATTGCCTGGTTAAATAAAGGTAAAAACATGAATAAAAATGGGGTCAAAAAGTATTTGAACTATTTAAAATACTTAAGCCTTGTTTCATTGAGGTTGTCTGACAGACAAACAGGTAGAAATTCAAGATTCATCTTACCTTGATCTGGTCAATTTCATCTGGTACGATCTTATAGGCTGAAATAGAGCCCCCAAGCCTGAGAGAGAAGATAGAGAGAAACACAGAACATCAAGTCCCTCACAATTCAGATGTTACTAACTGTACTGTAACAACAGTATAAACAGTTCAAACCAGTCACTAGGCTCAAGCCTCCAGATACACAACCAAACAAATGCAACTGCTGTTTTTTCCCCCAAGCAGGCCTGAGAGAGAGAGAACAGATCAAAATGTGGTTCAAAATAGGGATGGTTGCTTTGGGGAGGGTTGTGTGGTTTTTTGGGGATGTTGGTGCGTTTTTTCCCCTGGTTTACACTTGCTCTTCTGCTCATATTTTCCCTATAAACAAATGTCTTGAATGACTTTTGGAATTACCCTAATAAAGTTTTGAAATGTTTGTGAAGGTTTGGTAGGGGCTGTTATTAAGCTTTAGCTACTGCAGGCCTACGATATGAAGGCAGTACACCACAGCGCTCCAACTGACTCCAACAGTTGAATTTGAGGTGAGGAAGACTGTTTCAGTCCTACCAGAGTTACTTCTATAATCTAACAACATAATCCTTAACTTTATACAAAATACTCTGATAGAAAATTAACCAATTAGCCTCCTTTGATACATCTACAGAGTATCTGTATATAAGAGGCAGTATGACATAAAGAAATCAATGTCGGGGTCATAGCATGCCACCAGCATAACTCTGTCTCTCTGGGGTAAGGCCTAAACTTCTCTTCCAGTATACAGGCGATATATACTGTATATATAGTTATTCAAATATATCATACAGAGGACCCATAAGCCTACAGGCCTTTGCATGCAATACCCTGATACATTTAGTGCTCAAGTCTCTGACAGCTGAACCGTGAGGTGGATAATTATTGTTTAAGGATAGTAGCCCAACACGGGCTGTTTTTAAGGACACGTAAATGTAGCTCATTTGGTCAATATCCCTGGTTTACTGATGGTGCTGGCTGCCCACAAGTTGGATCTGAATACATATGATGTCCATGTCCCTTGTCATGTTGTCCGGAGTCACATTTTCCTCAGGCAAACACTGAAATGGCATGTTGTCCGGCGTCACATTTTCCTCAGGCAAACTCTGAAGTCATGTTGTCCGGCGTCACATTTTCCTCAGGCAAACTCTGAAATGGCATATTGTTTTTAATGAAGATTTTAGAATATTCACATGAAAATGTGTCGCCAATTGGATGGAAACCTAGTTATAGACACCCTAAAGACTCTGACAAGTGTGTTAGTCCATCTCTCTTTGGTTAATCCTGCACATCCTTGTTCACCAGCAGTCCCAAACATCTAAAGAATAAGCTACCAGCCAAACAAGTTTGTAAGAATTCTACTTAAACTCCCCCCTCATACGAATGCGGAGGTTGAGCATATTCCCGTCTCCATCTCTGCGATGTGTCTATCTATGTAATTGTACATGTATTTATATAGAAACATGGGGAGCACAATGGAAGTAAATTCACCACATTAATGTGCGATCCAGGTCATCTTTGTGTATATGTAGATTTTTAACTGACAAAAAATTAAATCAATCAATCAATCCAGAGGCCAATTGATGAATGGGAAGAGACATCTGTCGCAAAACACCAAAATCCAATCCTTGGATACTGGGTAAACCTGCAAGGTCGGGAGAGATGTATTTTCTGTTTGTAGAGATGTACATAGTCTATTTATTGTGGTGTAGACCGTGTTGAAAACAAAAAACAATATTATTGAAGTGTGTGTAAAATTACTTTATATAATTATCAGATTGCCCTCTAGTTGATAATTGTGTGCAGCCGGCTCTGATCGTAGTGTAATGAAACAGACAGGGAGAGTGAGCTTGTCTGTGGTGGTCGGCGAACCCTCAACCTTCTGACCAGTAGACCTACGTGGCATCGACTGTGCCACCAAAGCATACTGAAGTGACAAAGTCGATATCCACATGTTTAAATACAGGGCCGCTACAGTTATTATCGGTCAAAAACATTATTTTGAGTTAATTATATGATGGGGAGGGTGTTCAGTTTATTTTATGGTACAACGGGAGGGTCATGTGAAAATATTTTGTACTTTGGGGAGGGAGCCAGGAGAAGGCCTAGAGAGTCAGAAACAGAGAGGGAAGGAGAGCAATGAATGGATTTGAATGTCCCCTCCTGAAAGGCATTCCTAAACACGGCCCACTAGGGAGATCTCACACAAGGAGAGTCTGCTCTTGAGCGGTATACCACGGCGCTCTCTGGTGGCCAGCTCAAGTATTGCAGAAAAGGAGAAACATCGGCAGGCTGAAAGTGAAACAGCTCTACACACAGACAAAGACACTCTAAATGGTCGGAGTGTGGAGGATTTACTCTCAGCGATGAGGTGTGTACGTGTGTGTGTTTGTGTGTACTGGGGCTTTTTAGACAGTGTGTTTCACCCCGGGAAAGAAATGGACCTGTCAGGACAAATCACTTCTCTGTCGTTTTTTTCCTCTGTCTCCCTGTTTCAGCCCAAATGAAAATATGCTGAACACAAATAACTAGGGTTCCTTCCCCCCATCTGTTTCCTAGGCAACCCCATTCTATCTGAAGCCTCTGGTTGCCTCGCGCATGGTTTATCGTGAGTGTGTGTTTGCTTCGTGGCAGTGTTTCGGGATGCCCTGTCTCTGAAGTATGTGTATGTGTGTGTTGTTGCATACAAGTGTATGTGCGTGTGTGTTGTTGCGTACTGGTATACAGGGTCATGACGTTGGCCTGGGGGGATAGGTTTATGACAGTCATAAATACCTCTTCCCCCCTTTTTCCTCTCTCTAACCTACTGAGATTACATTTTAAAAAACCTTGGTTAACAGAGATTCTGGGAACATCAGTAGGTGGGGGAAAATGAACTATATTCTGGTAATCCGAACAATTGAACATATGCGGTGGTACTTAATGAATATGATGTCAGTTCGGTTGTCATCTGAGACATTCTCATCAATGATAAGATGACATAAACTCTACAGTGGAAAGTCTACACATCAGAGTTATCGGATTCACATGGAATTGTTGTTCAATTTAAATGTTTGAATATGAAATTATTTGTGATGGGATGAAATGTGATTTTAGCTTCTAAAATGTGAGATGTGGGTTTTCATAAGTTAGGGCTGCTCACTCAGTGGCCCACCTCTGTGGAGGGACATGGGTTATAAAACTTTTCAAACACAGCCTCTTCTCCCTTCCTATATAAAGCCTTGACGACAACAGAACTTCCTGTTCCGATGAGGTAGGATGACGGTCCTATGTCAGAATGGTTCAGATAATAACTACAGAACGAAGCCAACATCAGCATGAGCTTTGGTTGCGAATGGTATGAACTTTGAACTCTTATTCGCGACAGAAGTGATACCTCCTAGCCGTTGAGTTGGCAACCGCAGCTGCAAACGCAGGTTAGGAAGGAACAGACAGAGTATCCCATCTACCACACAACGATGTTACTACAACGTATCTAATTGACCACCAGAGACATTTTTCAAAGGACAATGGACTCGGTTTGGCAAAACGGCCTTCCATCTACCACCAACCTACTGAAGCGCAGCTCAGAGTAAATATTTCTTGCATTTTCCTTTTCCAAATGGGCGGTAATTTAGAATGCATAAGATACTGTTTTACGATAGCACAGCATCTTCCCTTTGTTCCTCAGTCTTCCCACTCCTTCACTCAAACCCAGCCCCTTTTCTTTTGTGTAACCAGCTGTCATATCTGTTCCGCCCGCTAGGGACGTTTTCCTTTATGACGTAATTTGTAATCAAGTTATGATTTAATTATGTGTATGTGTGATTATTTAGGTATTTAGTAAATAAATGATTAAACCCAATTTTGTATTGCTGATTCAAATTGTTAGCCAGAGTTCTTGCAGGTAACCAAGAATTGACAACTTTCAGATGAGACTGAAGTAAGATGAAGATTAATGTTGACTGCTATTGATGTAAAATATTACTAGGTCTTTAAGAGTTTATTTGGAAGATAACAGCTCTATAAATATTATTTTGTGTTGCCCGACTCTCTAGTTAATTACATTTACATGATTAGCTCAATCAGGTAATATTAATTACGGAGAAATTATTTTATAGAATGGCATGTCATATCAATTAATCTGGCATAGCCAAAGACATGACAACAGTATGTGTTTGTTCGTGTGCGTGTGTTGTTGCGTACTGGTATACAATATGTGTGTGTAGCAGTGGTAGGGGACGTGTTTTCTAGAGCAGAGTGTGTACATTGCACAGCTGACTTCTCATGGTTTACCAATTTGCCTTCAGATTCTGACGTTTAACTACGTTTCTCCAAACGTCAAATTCTGAAGTTCCTCTCAACTTATAATTTCGAAGATAAGGGTTAACAATTTGAATAGGGATAAAACATTACATTTAGGCATTAATTGTGAATGGTTGGGTTAAGGGTTAGGAAGGGTAATATAACACTGAATGGTTGGGTTAAGGGTTAGGAAGGGTAATATAACACTGAATGGTTGGGTTAAGGGTTAGGAAGGGTAATATAACACTGAATGGTTGGGTTAAGGGTTAGGAAGGGTAATATAACACTGAATGGTTGGGTTAAGGGTTAGGAAGGGTAATATAACACTGAATGGTTGGGTTAAGGGTTAGGAAGGGTCATATAAAACTGAATGGTTGGGTTAAGGGTTAGGAAGGGTAATATAACACTGAATGGTTGGGTTAAGGGTTAGGAAGGGTAATATAACACTGAATGGTTGGGTTAAGGGTTAGGAAGGGTAATACAACACTGAATGGTTGGGTTAAGGGTTAGGAAGGGTAATATAACACTGAATGGTTGGGTTAAGGGTTAGGAAGGGTAATACAACACTGAATGGTTGGGTTAAGGGTTAGGAAGGGTAATTCAACACTGAATGGTTGGGTTAAGAAGGGTAATACAACACTGAATGGTTGGGTTAAGGGTTAGGAAGGGTAATATAACACTGAATGGTTGGGTTAAGGGTTAGGAAGGGTAATATAACACTGTGCATGGTTGGGTTAAGGGTTAGGAAGGGTAATATAACATTGTAATACTTTGTCTACCACTGGGAACTTGCCACCCTCAGAGTCATGGGAAACATTGCTCTTAATGTCAAATTTCAAAGATAAGTTTGGTTTTGGATAGAGTTCAAATAAAGTTTAGCCATTCATTGCAAATGGTTAAAGGTCAGGATAAAAACAAAAGGAGAGAGAGAATAGGAGAATCTGCCAGAGAGAGAAATAGAGACAGGTGGGCATAGAGACAGAATGAAATGAACAAGACAAAGAACGACAGAAAGAACGACAGAAGAGAGAAAGAGCAAGACATAGGCCTAGATGATGTACTGTAGGTACCTAGATGATGTACCGTTGGTACCTAGATGATGGACCGTTGGTACCTAGATGATGGACTGTTGGTACCTAGATGATGGACTGTTGGTACCTAGATGATGTACTGTTGGTACCTAGATGATGTACTGTTGGTACCTAGATGATGTACTGTTGGTACCTAGATGATGTACTGTTGGTACCTAGATGATGTCCTGTTGGTACCTAGATGATGGACTGTTGGTACCTAGATGATGGACTGTTGGTACCTAGATGATGGACTGTTGGTACCTAGATGATGCCCCAGGACTACCTGACATGATGACTCCTTGCTGTCCCCAGTCCACCTGGCCATGCTGCTGCTCCAGTTTCAACTTCCACCTGATTGTGCTGCTGCTCCAGTTTCAACTGTTCTGCCTTATTATTATTCGACTATGCTGGTCATTTATGAACATTTGAACATCTTGGCCATGTTCTGTTATAATCTCCACCTGGCACAGCCAGAAGAGGACTGGCCACCCCACATAGCCTGGTTCCTCTCTAGGTTTCTTCCTAGGTATTGGCCTTTCTAGGGAGTTTTTCCTAGCCACCGTGCTTCTACACCTGCATTGCTTACTGTTTGGGGTTTTAGGCTGGGTTTCTGTACAGCACTTTGAGATATCAGCTGATGTACGAAGGGCTATATAAATACATTTGATTTGATTTGATGATGTGCTGTTGGTACCTAGATGATGGACTGTTGGTACCTAGATGATGGACTGTTGGTACCTAGATGATGGACTGTTGGTACCTAGATGATGGACTGTTGGTACCTAGATGATGGACTGTTGGTACCTAGATGATGTACTGTTGGTACCTAGATGATGGACTGTTGGTACCTAGATGATGTACTGTTGGTATCTAGATGATGGACTGTTGGTACCTAGATGATGTACTGTTGGTACCTAGATGATGGACTGTAGGTACCTGAGGTCCAGAAAACAGATAAAGACACAATCCCCCCAACCAATACCCCTTACCCCTGCCCACAAACACATCTAAGACCCAGATGTTCAGGTCTGTAAAGTTGTGGGCCTGCTCTATGAGGCTCTATGATGAGGCCCATCTGCTGTAGTGGTGTCGTTGTGGCCTGCTCTATGATGAGTCCCATCTGCTGTAGTGGTGTCATTGTGGGCCTGCTCTATGATGAGGCCCATCTGCTGTAGTGGTGTCATTGTGGGCCTGCTCTATGATGAGGCCCATCTGCTGTAGTGGCGTCATTGTGGGCCTGCTCTATGATGAGGCCCATCTGCTGTAGTGGTGTCTTTGTGGCCTGCTCTATGATGAGGCCCATCTGCTGTAGTGGCGTCTTTGTGGCCTGCTCTATGATGAGGCCCATCTGATGTAGTGGTGTCGTTGTGGGCCTGCTCTATGATGAGTCCTATCTGCTGTAGTGGCGTCTTTGTGGCCTGCTCTATGATGAGGCCCATCTGATGTAGTGGTGTCTTTGTGGCCTGCTCTATGATGAGGCCCATCTGCTGTAGTGGTGTCGTTGTGGCCTGCTCTATGATGAGGCTCTATGATGAGGCTCTATGATGAGGCTCTATGATGAGGCTCTATGATGAGGCTCTATGATGAGGCTCTATGATGAGGCTCTATGATGAGGCTCTATGATGAGGCTCTATGATGAGGCCCATCTGCTGTAGTGGCGTCTTTGTGGCCTGCTCTATGATGAGGCCCATCTGCTGCGTCATTAATAATGCATGGCCTTTGTTCAGGGCTCTCCATCACACACACACACACACACACACACACTCACACACACACACACACTAAAGGACAATCCAACCATATGTAGGACACATAGGGGAGTGGATTAAGTTGAGACATTTATGACATTCAGCATCACTCCATCAAGGGAAATACACTATCCTTTATAACAAAGACATCTACGTATATTTCAGGATGTTGTGTAACACTGGAAACAATCAGAAGTCATGTAAACATAACCTTTTTGAAAAGATAACTTGTCTCTTGGGTTTCTTGGTACAACTTAAATCCACCAAACAGAGGAAGTTAAGCTGCCTATAAATGCATTTTCTTAATGAAATATCAACACTACCTTTGTAATTAAATTACGTCGTCCGGGTTCATTGTAAATAAGAATTAGTTCTCAACTGACTTGCCCAGTTAAATGAAGGTTAAATGAAACAAACAGCGTACATTACCTATCGGAAGAAAACATGTACATTGGCTCACCTTACCCCATGGCCATTGGCTCACCTTACCCCATGGCCATTGGCTCACCTTACCCCATGGCCATTGGCTCACCTTACCCCATGGCCATTGGCTCACCTTACCCCATGGCCATTGGCTCACCTTACCCCATGGCCATTGGCTCACCTTACCCCATGGCCATCGGCTCACCTTACCCCATGGCCATTGGCTCACCTTACTCCATGGTCATTGGCTCACCTTACCGCAGGGTAAACATTTTGACTATATTAGCCCACACAGCTACAAGGATGCACGTTCATGCTAGGTTTAGGACCTCATGTTGAAGCTTATAGAGACCCAAACTGATGTATATAACAATCTTTAAATGATCTACGTTGGTTTAGATACAAGCATCAAAAAACCTCTAACACAATAAATTAATTAGACTTTGTGAAAATGTGTTTGTTTTTTTACCACTTTTCCTATGTGGATTCTTCCTTCTCGGACTCCATGATATGATGACCTCTTCTTAAACATTTGGTCAAATTCTAAGTTTTATGTATGGTTTCCTAGAAACAAGGGTGGCTCAACTTACTACCACTCTCCCCTTCTCTATATACCCCATACTGCAGACATAATCTGTACTGTGCTGGCTGGGATTTGTCTTTCACATTGTCCTTTCCAGCACGGCTCCAGCAACTATGGTAGATCCGTAACCAGGCCAGCTCAGTGCGGCACACCTTGGCTCAGAAGTATAAATAAGGGTCAGATGATATCTCTTCTCTCTGAACTATCTAATCCCCCCCCCCAACACATTATTTGCCTCAACCTGGGATACCATCACCTGACAAGTCCATGCACAGCAGATCACTTCCACTATAACACATGCATGGCAAGCAGGGGCTAATTAATTAAGGCTAGCACAGGCCAGTGAATGCTAACACTGGCTAAAACAGGCTAGCACGGGATAGCACAGGCTAGCAAAGAAAGTTTCACAGTCTTGCATTAGCTAGCTTAGCGTGCTAATTTAGAGCACAACCAGTGGTCGTGTCTCTATCTCCTTCCAGTGATGGCTGTTCTGTGGGTGAAATTAGCGCATTGTCCCCCATATGATTCATAAGACTGCTACTTTTAGCCGTGACAATTTGTAAAATTGACAAAAGGATGTTACAACAAGTCACTCGAGGGCGGCGAGCGCCGCTGTTGGCTGGAGCCCCCAGGAGGATATTCAGACAACCTTCAACACACGCCAGAA
>NC_034194.2:35918295-35958295 GCF_002021735.2 Oncorhynchus kisutch | reverse complement strand
TTGTGTGCGTGCGTGCGTGTGTTTACCTACAGAACAGCAAGAGTCATGCTGAAACAGAAAAGAGCCTTCCCCAAACTGTTGGAAGCACAGAGTCATCTAGAATGTAATTGTATGCTGTAGCGTTAAGATGTCCCTTCACTGAATCTAAGGGACCTAGGCCGAACCGTGAAAAATAGCTCCAGACCATTATTCCTCTTCCACCAAACTTTACAGTTCGCACTATGCAGTGGGGCAGGTAGCGTTCTCCTGACATCCGCCAAACCCAGATTCGTCCGTCGGACAGCCAGATGGTGAAGTGTGAGTCATCACCCCCAGAGAACGCGTTTCCACTCCTCCAGAGTCCAATGGCGGCAAACTTTACACCCCTTCAGCAGATGCTTGGCTGCTCGGCCATGGAAACCCATCTCATAAAGCTCCCGACGAACGTGCTGACGTTGCTTCCAGAGGCAGTTTGGAACTCGATAGTGAGTGTTGCAACCGAGGACAGATGATTTTTACGTGCTACGTGCTTCAGCACTCGGCAGTACCATTCTGTTAGCTTGTGTGGTCTACCACTTCACGGCTGAGTTGTTGTTGTTCCTAGATGATTCCTCTTCACAATAACAGCACTTACATTTGACCGGGGAAGCTCTAGCAGGACAGATATTTAATGCACTGACTTGTTGGTAAGGTGGTATCCTATGACGGTGCCACATTGAAGTCCCTGAGCTCTTCAGTAAACCATTTTTTGGCTAGGGAGATTGCATGGCTGTGTGCTAGATTTTAATACACCTATCAGCAACTGGTGTGGTTGAAAAAAACGAAGACACATACTTTTGTATATAGAGTTGAAGTCGGAAGTTTACATACACTTAAGTTGGAGTCATTAAAACTCATTTTTCAACCACTCCACAAGTTTGTTAACAAACTATAGTTTGGCAAGTCAGTCAAGACATCTACTTTGTGTATGACACAAGTAAATTTTCCAACAATTGCTTACAGACAGTTGGGACACCATGGGACCACACAGCTGTCATACCGCTCAGGAAGGAGACGCGTTCTGTCTCCTAGAGATGAACGTACTTTGGGGCGAAAAGTTAAAATCAATCCCAGAACAGCAAAGGACCCTGTGAAGATGCTGGAGGAAACAGGTACAAAAGTATCTATATCCACAGTAAAACGAGTCCTGTATCGACATAACCTGAAAGGCCACTCAGCAAGGAAGAAGCCACTGCTCCAAAAGCGCCATAAAAACGCCAGACTACGGTTTGCAACTGCACATGGGGACAAATATCGTACTTTTTGGAGAAATGTCCTCTGGTCTGATGAAACAAAAATAGAACTGTTTGTCCATAATGACCATCGTTATGTTTGGGGGAGGCTTGCAAGCCGAAGAACACCATCCCAACAGTGAAGCACGGGGGTGGCAGCATCATGTTGTGAGGGTGCTTTGCTGCAGGAGGGACGGGTGCACTTCACAAAATAGATGGCATCATGAGGTAGGAAAATTATGGGATATATTGAAGAAACATCTCAAGACATCAGTCTTAAGTTAAAGC
Source organism: Oncorhynchus kisutch (assembly GCF_002021735.2). Taxonomy (NCBI): domain Eukaryota; kingdom Metazoa; phylum Chordata; class Actinopteri; order Salmoniformes; family Salmonidae; genus Oncorhynchus; species Oncorhynchus kisutch. Next base: position 35,956,757 of record NC_034194.2, on the reverse strand, counting down.
TTGGTTACAAATGGGACTTCCAAATGGACAATGACCCCAATCATACTTCCAAAGTTGTGTCAAAATGGCTTAAGGACAACAAAGTCAAGGTATTGGAGTGGCCATCACAAAGCTTTGACCTCAATCCTATAGAAAATGTGTGGGCAGAACTGAAAAAGCATGTGCGAGCAAGGAGGCCTACAAACCTGACTCAGTTACACCAGCTCTGTCAGGAGGAATGGGCCACAATTCACCCAATTTATTGTGGGAAGCTTGTGGAAGGCTACCTGAAACATTTTACCCAAGTTAAACAATTTAAATGCAATGCTACCAAATACTAATTGAGTGTATGTAAACTTCTGACCCACTGGGAATGTGATGGAAAAAATAAAAGCTGAAATAAATCACTCTACTATTATTCTGACATTTCACATTCTTAAAATTAAGTGCTGATCCTAACTGACCTAAGAGAGGTAATTTTTTACTAGGATTAAATGTCAGGAATTGTGAAAAACTGAGTTTAAATGTTTTATATTTGGCTAAATTGTATGTAAACTTCTGACTTCAACTGTATAGTGTATCTTAAGACGAATGCACTAACATTAAGTCAGTCTGGATAGGAACGTCTGCTAAATGACTCAAATGTACAAAACAATTGTGTGTTGGGGGAACTCTTCACTAAAGGTAATAAAACGTGAGGCAGGTGTGCCCCTCCTTGAAGTGGGATAAGTAGGAGAGAGTGATCCCTGAGAGAGAGAGAGAAAAGAGAGAGAGAGAGAGAGAAAGAAAAGAGAGAGAGAGAAAGAGAAAAGAGAGAGAGAGAGAAAAGAGAAAAGAGAGAGAAAAGAGAGAGAGAGAGAGAGAGAGAGAAAAGAGAGAGAGAGCGAAAAGAGAGAGAGAAAAGAGAGAGAGAGAGAGAGAGAGAGAGAGAGAGAGAGAGAGAAAGAAAGAAAAGAGAGAGAAAAGAGAGAAAGAAAGAAAAGAGAGAGAAAAGAGAGAAAGAAAGAAAAGAGAGAGAAAAGAGAGAAAGAAAGAAAAGAGAGAGAAAAGAGAGAGAGAGAGAGAGAGAAAAGAGAGAGAGAGAGAGAAAAGAGAGAGAGAGAGAAAAGAGAGAAAGAAAGAAAAGAGAGAAAGAAAGAAAAGAGAGAGAAGAGAGAGAGAGAGAGAAAAGAGAGAGAGAGAGAAAAGAGAGAGAGAGAGAGAAAAGAGAGAGAGAGAGAAAAGAGAGAGAGAGAGAGAAAAGAGAGAGAGAGAGAAAAGAGAGAGAGAGAGAAAAGAGAGAAGAGAGAGAGAGAGAGAGAGAGAAAAGAGAGAAAGAGAGAAAAGAGAGAGGAGAGAAAAGAGAGAGAAAAGAGAGAAAGAGAGAAAAGAGAGAGGAGAGAAAAGAGAGAGAGGAGAGAAAAGAGAGAGAGGAGAGAAAAGAGAGAGAGAGAGAGAAAAGAGAGAGAGAGAGAGAAAAGAGAGAGAAAAGAGAGAGAGAAAAGAGAGAGAGAGAGAAGAGAGAGAGAGAAGAGAGAGAGAAAAGAGAGAGAGAGAGAAGAGAGAGAGAGAAAAGAGAGAGAGAGAGAAGAGAGAAAAGAGAGAGAGAGAGAAGAGAGAGAGAGAAAAGAGAGAGAGAGAAAAGAGAGAGAGAAAAGAGAGAGAGAGAAAAGAGAGAGACAAGGAGAGAGAAGAGAGAGACAAAGAGAGAGAGGGGGAGAGAAAAAGAGAGAGAGGGGGAGAGAGAAATCTGTCTGCAGTTGAAACAGGCTTCAAAGGAATATTAATGTGATCCTGTGCAGGAGATGAACAGAGGAAGGGAAGGAGGGAAGAGGAGGAGGAAGGAAAAGGAGGAAGAAGGAAGAGGAGGAGGAAGGAATGGAGATGGTTGTCATGACGCTGTAGATTCCACTCTGCACCTTTTTCCAGGTCGGGAGTCTGGGAGTGGCTGGCTGTTTAGATCCCTCCCCCCTGACAGAATCCAACTCCTCCTCCTAAGCCTATTGCAGGTCTGCTTCACTGCAGATATAAAAAAAATGTATCTGCATCCGCACCCTGACAAGATCCACATCTAACCAACAGCTCACAACTTCAGTTTGGGCACTGATCTCAAATAGGACTGGTCTCAGTGAACTGGGCTGATGTCACACGTCACTACCTCACAGGAGAGGCATTTGAGCGTAACATACATTTTTTTAATCAAAATGCGTTTTTGGCAGAAATGCCTTCTGGAACATGTGAGATTTCATGTGCCACTGAAGAAGTCAGGAACCTTCCCGCTAGCCATGATTGGCTGAGATAATGGATGGGCTGGACATGCCAGGAGATGAGTTTGGATTGGTCTGCCATGTAGCATGCTTCTGTCTATAATGTGAGCAGCTCAGTATGTGTTGATAGTCCTTTCTACTGCAGCGTTTTTTGCTACTTTTCTCAACAAAATTGGAAAAATGTATTTGCTACTTTCTGCAAACGCCACAGTAAGTGTGAACCGGAAAGACTTGACCACGCTGGCCAAACAAGATGTAGCTTCGAACAAAACAGAGTTAAATGGTTCCAGTCGGCCGTGAAGCCTTCAACCATGTATACGGGCGTCTAGCTACATATTCAGATATTATAAACTTCTCATTTTGTCAGAAAGTCATTTTTCATTGGAAGTTAAAGCATACTGTTAGCTTGCTCGTGAATATTAGCTTGCTGGCTCGCTAGCTAACTGTATGATCTGTGTAATAATATGATTTGAATCAGAAACCCATTTGCATTCTTAGTTATAGCCTGTGTTAACTAGCTAACATTGAACCTGGTTGGCTAACTTTAGCTACCTGCAGATTCATACTATTTATTTTTTATTTCACCTTTATTTAACCAGGTAGGCCAGTTGAGAACAAGTTCTCTTTTACAACTGCGACCGGTGCGATAAAAAACGACACAGTTACACATAGGATAAAAGAACAGTACAGTCAATAACACAATAGAAAAATATATATACACTGAGTGCAAGTGGAGTAAGGAGGTGAGACAATAAATAGGCCATAGTAGCGAAGTAATTACAATTCAGCAAATTAACACTGAAGTGATAGAGGTGCAGATGATGATGTGCAAGTAGAAATACTGGTGTGCAAAAAAGTAAATAAAAACAATATGGGGATGAGGTAGGTAGATTGGGTGGGCTATTTACAGATGGGCTATGTACAGCTGCAGTGATCGGTAAGCTGCTCAGATAGCTGACGCTCAAAGTTAGTAAGGGAGATATGAGTCTCCAACTTCAGCGATTTTTGCAATTCGTTCCAGTCATTGGCAGCAGAGAACTGGAAGGAAAGGCGGCCAAAGTGGGTGTTAGCTTTGGGGTGACCAGTGAAATATACCTGCTGAACCCTGTGGTACCCGCAAAGAGACGGCCTGTTGTCCAGACCTCTGGCACTCCGATTTGACACACTGAACTCTATCTGAGAAGTAGTTGGTGAACCAGGCGAGGCAGTCATTTGAGAAACAAAAGGCTGTTGATATAATAACAATAAGAATATGGTGATTGACAGAGTCGAAAGCCTTGACCAGGTCGATGAAGACGGCTGCACAGTACTTTCTTTTACCGATGGCGGTTATGATATCGTTTAGTACCTTGAGCGTGGCTGAGGTGCACCCGTGACCAGCTCAGAAATCGGATTGCACAGCGGAGAAGGTACGATGGGATTCGAAATGGTCAGTGATCTGTTGGTTAACTTGGCTTTCAAAGACTTTAGAAAGGCAGGGCAGGATGGATGTAGGTCTGTAACAGTTTGAGTCTAAAGTGTCTCACCCTTTGAAGAGGGGGGTGACTGCGGCAGCTTTCCAATCTTTAGGAATCTCGGATGTTACGAAAGAGAGGTTGAACAGACTAGTCATAGGGGTTGCAACAATGGCGGCGGATCATTTTAGAAAGAGAGGGTCCAGATTGTATACCCCGGCTGATTTGTACGGGTCCAGGTTTTGCAGCTCTTTCAGAACATCTGACATCTGGATTTAGGTGAAGGAGAAGCTGCTGAGGCTTGGGCAGGTAGCTGTGGGGGGTGTGGAGCTGTTGGCCGGGGTTGGGGTAGCTAGGAGGAAAGCATGGCCAGCCGTATAGAAATGCCTAATGAAATTCTCGATTATTGTGTCTTTATCGGTGGCGACAGTGTTTCCTAGCCTCAGTGCAGTGGGCAGCTGGGAGGAGGTGCTCTTATTCTCCATGGACTTTAGTGTCCCAGAACCTTTTGGAATTAGTGCTACAGGATGCAAAAAGCTAGCCTTTGCTTTCCTAACTGACTGTGTGTATTGGTTCCTGACTTCCCTGAAAAGTTGCATATCGCCGGGACTATTCGATGCTAGTGCAGTCCGCCACAGGACGTTTTTGTGCTGGTTGAGGTCAGTCAGGTCTGGAGTGAACCAAGGGCTATCTCTGTTCTTAGTTCTACATTTTTTGAAAGGGGCATGATTATTTAAGATGGTGAGGAAATTACTTTTCAAGAACAACCAGGCATCCTCAACTGACGGGATGAGGTCAATATCCTACCACAGCTATGACAATGTTTGTATTGGTTGGTGGTAGTAGGAGTTGGGATTATGCCATTGGTTAGCTAGCTAGCTAGATGTTTAAACAAAACACTTTGCCAGATGATTACATGACCCATCATTTTAGCCAGGTGTGTCTGGAGGTGATTATGGTTCATGCTATTTCATGAACATGTGTACATGTCTAGACAGTAGTGATCCATCCACTTAGCTAGATGTGGCTGGGGGGTGGTTATAGAATTTCCTTCACATGACGCATCAATTTAGACAAGTGTGTCGGGTAAGCATCATCTCAAATCAAATCAAAGTTTATTTGTCACGTGCGCCGAATACAACATAGACCTCAGTGAAATGCTTACTTACAGGCTCTAACCAATAGTGCAAAAAATCTAATAATTAGAAAATAGTTTTATTTGGACACCTTCTGTTTTCAATATTGCTACTATGCGAGTAACCATTTAACTGTACTGTTTACACCTTCTGTATCCTGTGTATGTGACAAATAAACTTCTTATTTTATTTGATGTAGTGTGTTTACCAGAGACCGTCATTTAAAGAACAACCTGCACCAAAGTCAGATTAGGACATACAGTACCAGTCAAAAGTTTAGACACACCGACTAATTCAAGTTTTTATTTTAAAAACTATTTTCTACATTGCAGAATGATAGTGAAGACATCAAAACATGTGTGTTATTTCATAGGAATCATGTAGTAACCAAAGAAAGTGTTTGAAAAATCAAAATAAATGTTAGATTTTAGATTCTTCAAAGTAGCCACCCTTTTGCCTTGATAACAGCTTTGCACACTCTTGGCATTCTCTCAACCAGCTTCATGAGGTAGAATACCTGGAATACATTTCAGTTCAAATGTGTGCCTTGTTCAAAGTTAATTTGTGGAATTTATTTCCTTCTTAATGCGTTTGAGCCAATCAGTTGTGTTGTAACAAGGTAGGGGTGGTATACAGAAGACCAAGTCCATATTATGGCACGAACAGGTCAAATGAACAAAGAGAAACGACAGTCCATCATTACTTTAAGACATAAATGTCAATACGGAAATTTCAACTACTTTTAAAATTTCTTCAAGTGCAGTCGCAAAAGCCATCAAGCGTTATGATGAAACTGGCTCTCATGAGGACCGCCACAGGAAAGGAAGACCCAGAGTTACATCTGCTGCAGAGGATAAGGTCATTAGAGTTCAAGTTTCAGACACATCAACAGGCGACTGCGTAAATCAGGCCTTCATGGTCAAATTGCTGCAAAGAAACCACTACTAAAAGGACACTACTACTACTACTACTACTACTACTACTACTACTACTACTACTACTACTACTACTACTAATAATAATAATAATAATAATAATAGCTTGGGCCAAGAAACACAAGCAATGTACATTAAACCAGTGGAAATCTGTCCTTTGGTCTTTGTGAGACACAGAGTAGGTGATCTCCACATGTGTGGATCCCACTGTGAAGCACAGAGGAGGAGGTGTGATGGTGTGGGGGAGCTTTGCTGGTGACAATGTCTGTCATTTATTTAGAATTCAAGGCACACTTAACCAGCATGGCTACCACAGCATTCTGCAGCAGTACACCATCCCATCTGGTTTGCGCTTAGTGGGACTATCATTTATTTTTAATAGGCTACCTTATTTGTTTAACCCTTTTTTGATTACTACATGATTCCATATGTGTTATTTCATAGTTTTGATTTCTTCACTAATTATTCTACAATGTAGAAAATAGTAAAAATAAAGAAAAACCCTGGAATGAGTAGGTGTGTCCAAACTTCTGATTGGTACTGTATGGACTATATCAAGGACTATATCAAGTGTATTTTTACCTGGTATTATTCCGGATTGAACACTATTACTTTCAACACTTGGTTGTTTACTCTGTTCATCAAATGACCTCACATGTGAATCCTTAAAGAGATGGGTCGGGCTAAGGCTCAAGTGGGTGTGAATGATGCTGAATAGGTGTAGACAAAAGTCGCTCTGAGTCGCTTATGTTGCTGTAAAAAACACAATTTAAGACCGAATCGAGGCAGTCGGTCACAAATCAGTTCATGCTTTTAACCTGTAATGGTTAAAGCTCGGACAGGGACAGGGAATACTGATCCTAGATCATTAATTACAGTAAGGGCCACTTGGAGAAGGTCATATCCACTTGGCATATAGACTACCTTATGCCAGCCAGGCAGTCGTTGCAGTAAATGAGAATGTGTTCTCAGTCAACTTACCTGGTAAAATCCAAATCAAATAGATTTTTTTACTCTACAGACGGACGGACAGACAGCCAGACACAAGCAAGCCAGACACAAGCAAGCCAGACACAAGCAAGCCAGACACAAGCAAGCCAGACACAAGCAAGCCAGACACAAGCAAGCCAGACACAAGCAAGCCAGACACAAGCAAGCCAGACACAAGCAAGCCAGACACAAGCAAGCCAGACACAAGCAAGCCAGACACTGGGCGGGCAGACACTGGGCCAGACACAAGCAAGCCAGACACTGGGCGGGCAGACACAAGCAAGCCAGACACAAGCAGGGCAGACACTGGGCGGGCAGACACTGGGCTGTCCCAGCTGGGTAGACTCGGGTTGGGTTTGATTCCATTTCATTCCTGTCAGTTGAATGGACATGAAGTTTCTCCATAGATAAGCATGGTGGCTAGCTGATCTGTCTACAATTGTCTGTATCTGTCTATGTATGTATTTGTATTTGTGTGTGTGTGTGTGTCGGCTAGACTGCCTGCATCTCCCCAGGCAAGCAGTAGGAGTGGGAGGAGAGCAGGAGGCAGCTACTTTAGAAGCATTACGGCGAAGCGGCTCCACTGAGAACATTGAAGTCAGCATCCACATGGGATTCCGGTGTACACTCACTCTTTAAAGGGTTAATACGAGCCCCAACACACATCAGAAAGATGGAGAGATGGGGTAAGATATGGAATAGAGAGGGAAAGAAACAAAAGAGAGATGACTAAGAGGATGAGAAAGAGGACTATAATGAGCAAAGAGAGGAACGGAGCTTGAAGGAAGAGAGATAAGGAGAGAAGGAGAAGTAGAAAATAAAAACAGAAAATGGTGAGCAAAGAGAGGAACGGAGCTTGAAGGAAGAGAGATAAGGAGAGAAGGACAAGTAGAAATAAAAAAGTTAAGATGAAGAGGAGACTAAAAGAGAATGAAAAATAAGAGGAGACTGGAGAAGAAAACCTGGAAGAGACTGGGGAAGACAGTGGAGACTGAAAGACAATGGAGGAGAGCCTGAAAGACAATGGAGGAGAGCCTGAAAGACAATGGAGGAGAGCCTGAAAGACAATGGAGGAGAGCCTGAAAGACAATGGAGGAGAGCCTGAAAGACAATGGAGGAGAGCCTGAAAGACAATGGAGGAGAGCCTGTAAGACAATGGAGGAGAGACTGCAAGACAATGGAGGAGAGCCTGAAAGACAATGGAGGAGAGACTGAAAGACAATGGAGGAGAGACTGAAAGACAATGGTGAAGAGACTGAAAGACAATGGAGGAGAGACTGAAAGACAATGGAGGAGAGACTGCAAGACAATGGAGGAGAGACTGAAAGACAATGGAGGAGAGACTGCAAGACAATGGAGGAGAGCCTGAAAGACAATGGAGGAGAGACTGCAAGACAATGGAAGACAATGGTGAAGAGACTGAAAGACACTGGAGAAGAGACAGGAGGAGAGACTGGAAGACAATGGAGAAGAGACTGGAAGACAATGGAGAAGAGACTGGAAGACAATGGAGAAGAGACTGGAAAACAATGGAGAAGAGACTGGAAAACAATGGAGAAGAGACTGGAAAACAATGGAGAAGAGACTGGAAGACAATGGAGAAGAGACTGGAAGACAATGGAGAAGAGACTGGAAGACAATGGAGAAGAGACTGGAAGACAATGGAGGAGAGACTGGAAGACACTGGAGAAGAGACTGGAAGACACTGGAGAAGAGACTGGAGGAGAGACTGGAGGAGAGACTGGAGGAGAGACTGGAGGAGAGACTGGAAGACAATGGTGGAGAGACTGGAAGACAATTGAGAAGAGACTGGAAGACAATGGAGAAGAGACTGGAAGACAATGGAGAAGAGACTGGAAGACAATGGAGGAGAGACTGCAAGACAATGGAGGAGAGACTGCAAGACAATGGAAGACAATGGTGAAGAGACTGAAAGACACTGGAGAAGAGACTGGAGGAGAGACTGGAAGACAATGGAGGAGAGACTGGAAGACAATGGAGGAGAGACTGAAAGACAATGGAGGAGAGACTGCAAGACAATGGAGGAGAGACTGCAAGACAATGGAAGACAATGGTGAAGAGACTGAAAGACACTGGAGAAGAGACTGGAGGAGAGACTGGAAGACAATGGAGGAGAGACTGAAAGACAATGGAGGAGAGACTGCAAGACAATGGAGGAGAGACTGAAAGACAATGGAGGAGAGACTGCAAGACAATGGAGGAGAGCCTGAAAGACAATGGAGGAGAGACTGCAAGACAATGGAGGAGAGACTGCAAGACAATGGAAGACAATGGTGAAGAGACTGAAAGACACTGGAGAAGAGACAGGAGGAGAGACTGGAAGACAATGGAGAAGAGACTGGAAGACAATGGAGAAGAGACTGGAAGACAATGGAGAAGAGACTGGAAAACAATGGAGAAGAGACTGGAAAACAATGGAGAAGAGACTGGAAGACAATGGAGAAGAGACTGGAAGACAATGGAGAAGAGACTGGAAGACAATGGAGAAGAGACTGGAAGACAATGGAGAAGAGACTGGAAGACAATGGAGGAGAGACTGGAAGACACTGGAGAAGAGACTGGAAGACACTGGAGAAGAGACTGGAGGAGAGACTGGAGGAGAGACTGGAGGAGAGACTGGAAGACAATGGTGGAGAGACTGGAAGACAATTGAGAAGAGACTGGAAGACAATGGAGAAGAGACTGGAAGACAATGGAGAAGAGACTGGAAGACAATGGAGGAGAGACTGCAAGACAATGGAGGAGAGACTGCAAGACAATGGAAGACAATGGTGAAGAGACTGAAAGACACTGGAGAAGAGACTGGAGGAGAGACTGGAAGACAATGGAGGAGAGACTGGAAGACAATGGAGGAGAGACTGAAAGACAATGGAGGAGAGACTGCAAGACAATGGAGGAGAGACTGCAAGACAATGGAAGACAATGGTGAAGAGACTGAAAGACACTGGAGAAGAGACTGGAGGAGAGACTGGAAGACAATGGAGGAGAGACTGGAAGACAATGGAGGAGAGACTGGAAGACAATGGAGAAGAGACTGGAAGACAATGGAGAAGAGACTGGAAGACAATGGAGAAGAGACTGGAAGACAATGGAGGAGAGACTGGAAGACACTGGAGAAGAGACTGGAGGAGAGACTGGAAGACAATTGAGAAGAGACTGGAAGACAATGGAGAAGAGACTGGAAGACAATGGAGAAGAGACTGGAAGACAATGGAGAAGAGACTGGAAGACAATGGAGAAGAGACTGGAAGACAATGGAGAAGAGACTGGAAGACAATGGAGAAGAGGCTGGAAGACAATGGAGGAGAGACTGAAAGACAATGGAGGAGAGCCTGAAAGACAATGGAGGAGAGCCTGAAAGACAATGGAGGAGAGCCTGAAAGACAATGGAGGAGAGCCTGAAAGACAATGGAGGAGAGCCTGAAAGACAATGGAGGAGAGCCTGAAAGACAATGGAGGAGAGCCTGAAAGACAATGGAGGAGAGCCTGAAAGACAATGGAGGAGAGCCTGAAAGACAATGGAGGAGAGCCTGAAAGACAATGGAGGAGAGCCTGAAAGACAATGGAGGAGAGCCTGAAAGACAATGGAGGAGAGCCTGAAAGACAATGGAGGAGAGACTGCAAGACAATGGAGGAGAGCCTGAAAGACAATGGAGGAGAGACTGCAAGACAATGGAGGAGAGCCTGAAAGACAATGGAGGAGAGACTGCAAGACAATGGAGGAGAGACTGCAAGACAATGGAAGACAATGGTGAAGAGACTGAAAGACACTGGAGAAGAGACAGGAGGAGAGACTGGAAGACAATGGAGGAGAGACTGGAAGACAATGGAGAAGAGACTGGAAGACAATGGAGAAGAGACTGGAAAACAATGGAGAAGAGACTGGAAGACAATGGAGAAGAGACTGGAAGACAATGGAGAAGAGACTGGAAGACACTGGAGGAGAGACTGGAAGACACTGGAGAAGAGACTGGAAGACACTGGAGAAGAGACTGGAGGAGAGACTGGAGGAGAGACTGGAGGAGAGACTGGAGGAGAGACTGGAAGACAATGGTGGAGAGACTGGAAGACAATTGAGAAGAGACTGGAAGACAATGGAGAAGAGACTGGAAGACAATGGAGAAGAGACTGGAAGACAATGGAGGAGAGACTGGAAGACACTGGAGAAGAGACTGGAATACACTGGAGAAGAGACTGGAGGAGAGACTGGAAGACAATGGAGGAGAGACTGGAAGACAATTGAGAAGAGACTGGAAGACAATGGAGAAGAGACTGGAAGACAATGGAGAAGAGACTGGAAGACAATGGAGAAGAGACTGGAAGACAATGGAGAAGAGACTGGAAGACAATGGAGAAGAGACTGGAAGACAATGGAGAAGAGACTGGAGGAGAGACTGGAGGAGAGACTGGAAGACAATGGAGGAGAGACACTGGAGAAGAGACTAGAGAAGAGACTGGAAGACGCTGGAGAAGGTGGGATACATGGAGTACTTGTGTGTCCCGGCCAGTCAATTATTTCTAGGGCATGAAGCAGTCAGACTCATTATCTACAAGAGATCCCACACTATTGGGGCTTCCCTTATACCACCAAGGAACCCTCACACAGACACACCCAGGTTATACTGTAACTCAGACACGGGCCAGAATATACACATGCACATACACATTAGCACATACACAGAAATGTTTGTTTGAAGATGAAGTTTCCTATTGAAATGGATAATGAAAAGGTGAAATGTTTGTTTGAAGATGAAGTTTCCTATTGAAATGGATAATGAAATGGTGAAATGTTTGTTTGAAGATGAAGTTTCCTATTGAAATGGATAATGAAAAGGTGAAATGTTTTTGAACATAACAGCTTTTTTATCCAAATTGCAAATTTGCACATTAATTACTTAAAAATCATACAATGTGATTTTCTGGATTTTTGTTTCAGATTCCGTCTCTCACAGTTGAAGTGTACCTATGATAAAAATGACAGACCTCTACATGCTTTGTAAGTAGGAAAATCTGCTAAATCGGCAGTGTATCAAATACTTGTTCTCCCCACTGTATAAAAATAGTCCTAAAAAAATAGTCCTAATAGATATATAAAACCTATTGCCCTTCCACGGTAAAATAACAGATATATACAGTGGGGCAAAAAAAGTATTTAGTCAGCCACCAATTGTGCAAGTTCTCCCACTTAAAAAGATGAGAGGCCTGTAATTTTCATCATAGGTACACTTTAACTATGACAGACAAAATGAAAAAAAAAACTCCAAACTCCACAATGGCCAAGACCAAAGAGTTGTCAAAGGACACCAGAAACAAAATTGTAGACCTGCACCAGCCTGGGAAGACTGAATCTGCAATAGGTAAGCAGCTTGGATTGAAGAAATCAACTGTGGGAGCAAATATTAGGAAATGGAAGACATACAAGACCACTGATAATCTCCCTCGATCTGGGGCTCCACGCAAGATCTCACCCCATGGGGTCAAAATTATCACAAGAACGGTGAGCAAAAATCCCAGAACCACACGGGGGGACCTAGTGAATGACCTGCAGAGAGCTGGGATCAAAGTAACAAAGCCTACCATCAGTAACACACTACGCCCCTGCTTAAGCCCAGGCCCGTCTGAGGTTTGCTAGAGAGCATTTGGATGATCCAGAAGAAGATTGGGAGAATTTCATATGGTCAGCTGATGGTCAGATGAAACCAAAATATAACTTTTTGGTAAAAACTCAACTCGTCGTGTTTGGAGGACAAAGTATGCAGAGTTGCATCCAAACCTACTGTGAAGCATAGGGGTGGAAACATCATGCTTTGGGGCTGTTTTTCTGCAAAGGGACCAGGACGACTGATTCGTGTAAAGGAAAGAATGAATGGGGCCATGTATCGTGAGATTTTGAGTGAAAACCTCCTTCCATCAGCAAGGGCATTGAAGATGAAACGTGGCTGGGTCTTTCAGCATGACAATGATCCCAAACACACCTCCCGGGCAACGAAGGAGTGGCTTCGTAAGAACCATTTCAAGGTCCTAGCCAGTCTCCAGATCTCAACCCCATAGAAAATCTTTGGAGGGAGTTGAAAGTCTGTGTTGCCCAGCAACAGCCCCAAAACATCACTGCTCTAGAGGAGATCTGCATAGAGGAATGGGCCAAAATACCAGCAACAGTGTGTGAAAACCTTGTGAAGACTTACAGAAAACATTTGACCTCTGTCATTGCCAACAAAGGGTATATAACAAAGTATTGAGATAAACTTTTGTTATTGACCAAATACTTATTTTCCACCATAATTTGCAAATAAATTCATTAAAAATACTACAATGTGATTTTCTGGATTTGTTTTCTCATTTTGTCTGTCATAGTTGAAGTATACCTATGATGAAAATTACAGGCCTCTCATCTTTTTAAGTGGGAGAACTTGCACAATTGGTGGCTGACTAAATACTTTTTTGCCCCACTGTACAACCATTGCCCTCCCACGGTAAAATAATACACTGCTCAAAAAAATAAAGGGAACACTAAAATAACACATCCTAGATCTGAATGAATGAAATATTCTTATTAAATACTTTTTTCTTTACATAGTTGAATGTGCGGACCACAAAATCACACAAAAATGATCAATGGAAATCAAATGTATCAACCCATGGAGGTCTGGATTTGGAATCACTCAAAATTAAAGTGGAAAACCACACTACAGGCTGATCCAACTTTGATGTAATGTCCTTAAAACAAGTCAAAATGAGGCTCAGTAGTGTGTGTGGCCTCCACGTGCCTGTATGACCTCCCTACAATGCCTGGGCATGCTCCTGATGAGGTGGCTGATGGTCTCCTGAGGGATCTCCTCCCAGACCTGGACTAAAGCATCCGCCAACTCCTGGACAGTCTGTGGTGCAACATGGCGTTGGTGGATGGAGCGAGACATGATGTCCCAGATGTGCTCAATTGGATTCAGGTCTGGGGTACAGGCGGGCCAGTCCATAGCATCAATGCCTTCCTCTTGCAGGAACTGACGACACACTCCAGCCTCTAGCATTGTCTTGAATTAGGAGGAACCCAGGGCCAACCGCACCAGCATATGGTCTCACAAGGGGTCTGAGGATCTCATCTTGGTACCTAATGGCAGTCAGGCTACCTCTGGCGAGCACATGGAGGGCTGTGCGGCCCCCCCAAAAAATGCCACCCCACACCATGACTGACCCACCGCCAAACCGGTCATGCTGGAGGATGTTGCAGGCAGCAGAACGTTCTCCACGGCGTCTCCAGACTCTGTCACATGTGCTCAGTGTGAACCTGCTTTCATCTGTGAAGAGCACAGGGCGCCAGTGGCGAATTTGCCAATCTTGGTGTTCTCTGGCAAAGGCCAAACATCCTGCACGGTGTTAGGCTGTAAGCACAACCCCCACCTGTGGACGTTGGGCCCTCATACCACCCTCATGGAGTCTGTTTCTGACCGTTTGAGCAGACACATGCACATTTGTGGCCTGCTGGAGGTCATTTTTCAGGGCTCTGGCAGTGCTCCTCCTGCTCCTCCTTGCACAAAGGCGGAGGTAGCGGTCCTGTTGCTGGGTTGTTGCCCTCATACGGCCTCCTCCACGTCTCCTGATGTACTGGACTGTCTCCTGGTAGCGCCTCCATGCTCTGGACACTACGCTGACAGACACAGCAAACCTTCTTGCCACAGCTCACATTGATGTGCCATCCTGGATGAGCTGCACTACCTGAGCCACTTGTGTGGGTTGTAGACTCCGTCTCATGCTACCACTAGAGTGAAAGCACCGCCAGCATTCAAAAGTGACCAAAACATCAGCCAGGAAGCATAGGAACTGAGAAGTGGTCTGTGGTCACCACCTGTAGAACCACTCCTTTATTGGGGGTGTCTTGCTAATTGCCTATCATTTCCACCTGTTGTCTATTCCATTTGCACAACAACATGTGAAATTTATTGTCAATCAGTGTTGCTTCCTAAGTGGACAGTTTGATTTCACAGAAACGTGATTAACTTGGAGTTACATTGTGTCATTTAAGTGATCCCTTTAATTTTTTGAGCAGTGAACTAATAGATAGACTAGAGCTCAAAAGTTTGGAAACACCAACTCATTCAAGGGTTTTTCTTTATGTTTACCATTGTCTAAATTGTAGGATAATAGTGAAGATATCAAAACTATGAAATAACACAAATGGAATCATAATAATGCAATAGGCAAAAAAAGTGTTAAACAAATCAAAATATATTTTATATTTGAGATTATTCAAATAGTCACCCCTTGCCTTGATGACAGCTTTGCAAACTCTTGGCATTTTCTCAACCAGCTTCATGAGGTTGTCACCTGGAATGCATTTCAATTAACAGATGTGACTTCTTAAAAGTTAATTTGTGGAATTTCTTTCCTTCTCAAATACATTTGAGCCAATCAGCTGTGTTGTGACAAGGTAGTGGGTTATACAGAACATAGCCATATTTGGTAAAAGACCAAGTCCATATTATGGCAAGAACAGCTCAAATAAACAAAGAGAAACAACAGTCCATCATTACTCTAAGACATGAAGGTCAGTCAAAACAGAACATTTCAATAACTTTGAAAGTTTCTTCAAGTGCATTTGCAAAACCATCCAGCGCTATGATGAAACTGGCTCTCATGAGGACCGCCACAGGAAAGGAAGACCCAGAGTTACCTCTGGTGCAGATAACACATTCATTAGAGTTACCAGCCTCAAAGAAACCACTACTAAAGGACACCAATAATAAGAAGAGACTTGCTTGGGTCAAGAAACACGAGCAATGGACATTAGACCGATGGAAATTTGTCCTTTGTTCTGGAGTCCAAATTGGAGATTTTTTTGTTCCAACCACTGTGTCTTTGTGAGACGCAGTGTAGGTGAACAGATGATCTTCACATGTATTTCCCACCATAAAGCATGGAGGAGGAGGTGTGATGGTGTGGGGGTGCTTTGCTGGTGACATTGTCTGTGATTTATTTAGAATTCAAGGCACACTTAACCAGTTTGGCTTGATGGGCACTTCTTACGTACCATACGGTCAAGCTGCTCCCACAACAGCTGACCACAATGGTGCTGACCACACCATTATAGACAGAGTACCAGCTGATAGAATCTCCTACTGAGTACCTGCTGATAGAATCTCCTACTGTTGGCACCTCCATTGTCTTGAGTGTTTCAGTGGTGCCAACACCCTACCGGTGGTGGAAAACACCAACATGAGGGTCAACCAACCATCGGATTCAACTGATATCTGCAGGTGGGAGGGTGCACACCTCCATCAACCAATCCGCCTCCTCAGAAGTGACATCGCCTCCCCTTCTCCCTCCCTCCATCTGATTGGCTTGTTCTGTGTCAAATGTAATCACTGGAGCTGGGGGCCTGGGATTAAATGGGCTTAATGATTAATCGAGGTGTGGATCCGCCCCCACTTTGTCGAGGGGTGGGAACAACATTTGACTTGTGACACTAAATGTTTCACAACCCCTTCTCAGGGTAGAGCAGGGAGGCAGTGGTGCCACAAATACCAGCAGCAGCGTTTTACAATTCCGTGGCAGCATACATTTCCAAATGAATAACGGTTTCACGGTGCTGTGTAAAATATAGTAACAAATATACGGCGGGTGATCTAATAGAAGTCTAGCGTATCTTAGCAACCTTGTTAATTCTGAGTGGAGCAGTGGGAGAACAGCATCTATTATCAAAGACACACCCGTCAGCAACACACACACACACACACACACACAATCACTTACTGACACTCAAAGACCATACATACTAACACACACACTCAAAACAAATCTCAATGACTTTTATGCAAGCGCATGCACACAAACACACGTGCATGCACACGCACACAAAGATCCCAGAGGTTACTGTAAGCAGCGGGGAGAATAGAGGGGGTGTCGAGTGGAAAAATGGGATCCTAATCGGCAGGGCTGCATTTCAAAAGCTGTCCCTCTCTACTCTTCACAACACTGTTTCCAGATAAGACTGGAAAACGCTATTTATATCCAACAAGAAGAGAAGCCAACCAATGGCTTAATTTAGGTTTATTTGAAGTGTAATCTAAATGAGGGTGTACAGGAGAGGAGTCAGGGTGCCACTCTGCAGTACAACCGGAGGAAGACACAGCACTGGTAGTCACGTCAGCACTGCAGCTAATAGGCTTTTCAACACATTTAGTGAACTACATTTCCCATGCATTCAGAAAGACTCAGTGCAGGTGTGTGGCACACAGACATGATCCAGGTGTAGTCCAGCATACAGTAGGAGAGCCAAGTCCAGAATAGCCCAGCCTGATGCGGCATAACACAAGACCACGCAAACACACACTGCCCAACCCAGCCCTACACTTTCCCTCTCTCTCCTTCTCTCAACAGATGTGTAGAGAGTGAGAGATCCGAACTGGGCAATTCACACTGGATGAGAGATAGAAGAGAGGGAGAGATAAGAGAAAGAGGGGGCTAAAGAGGAGAGGGAGGCGAGAGAGAGAATAGATGGTGGACAGATGGCATAGAGGGGGTTGAGGACAGAGGAGGAGGAGAGACTAGAAGGAGGATAGAGAAGGTTTAGGACAGAGGAGGAGGAGAGCGAAACTAGAAGGAGGATAGAGAGGGTTTAGGACAGAGGAGGAGGAGAGCGAAACTAGAAGGAGGATAGAGGCTTTAGGACAGAGGAGGAGGAGAGCGAAACTAGAAGGAGGATAGAGGCTTTAGGACAGAGGAGGAGGAGAGCGAAACTAGAAGGAGGATAGAGGCTTTAGGACAGAGGAGGAGGAGAGCGAAACTAGAAGGAGGATAGAGGCTTTAGGACAGAGGAGGAGGAGAGCGAAACTAGAAGGAGGATAGAGGCTTTAGGACAGAGGAGGAGGAGAGCGAAACTAGAAGGAGGATAGAGGCTTTAGGACAGAGGAGGAGGAGAGCGAAACTAGAAGGAGGATAGAGGCTTTAGGACAGAGGAGGAGGAGAGCGAAACTAGAAGGAGGATAGAGGCTTTAGGACAGAGGAGGAGGAGAGCAAAACTAGAAGGAGGATAGAGAGGGTTTAGGACAGAGGAGGAGGAGAGCGAAACTAGAAGGAGGATAGAGAGGGTTTAGGACAGAGGAGGAGGAGAGCGAAACTAGAAGGAGGATAGAGGCTTTAGGAGAGAGGAGGAGGAGAGCGAAACTAGAAGGAGGATAGAGAGGGTTGAGGACAGAGGAGGAGAGAGAGACTAGATGGATGATAGAGAGGGTTGAGGACAGAGGAGGAGGAGAGCGAAACTAGAAGGAGGATAGAGGCTTTAGGAGAGAGGAGGAGGAGAGCGAAACTAGAAGGAGGATAGAGAGGGTTGAGGACAGAGGAGGAGAGAGAGACTAGATGGATGATAGAGAGGGTTGAGAACAGAGGAGGAGAGAGAGACTAGATTGAGAAGAGAGAGGGTGAGGACAGAGGAGGAGAGAGATACTAGATGGAGAAGAGAGGGTTGAGGACAGAGGAGGAGAGAGAGACTAGATGAATGATAGAGAGGATGGAGGACAGAGGAGGACAGAGAGACTAGATGGAGGATAGAGAGGGTTGAGGACAGGAGGAGAGAGAGACTAGATGGAGGATAGAGAGGGTTGAGGACAGAGGAGGGGGAAAGATTAGGGCTTACTCCATTTAGTCGACTGAGGGATTGTTTGTTCGATAGGCTATTGGTTCGACCGGGATTTCTTTAGTCGAGCAGTAGCAAAAAACTAAAAACATTTCATGGTGTCTGAGTGGACTAATCCATTATGGAGGCCGTGGGGATGGCACAGTCCATCACTCTAAGATATGTAATACTGAAATTGTATATGGTGATATTACGTAAGAGAACAATGGTTCAACACTAATAAAATTGTATAATTTTTATAACAAATGCGCTTTCTCCTGTGTTGGATACCAGTCACTGTCCGTGGTTCTGAAACCCATCAGTGCTCTGTTGAATTGTGGCTTTTCCTAGACCATGTTGCTATGTGCATAATGGCAAAGTTAACCAGCATATTGGTGTTGAGACCAATGCGGCAGAGGCAGCAGCGGAGTTAGGAGATGAGAAAACAGCCCTTGCCTTAAACGCCTAAGAAAAGTGAGTAGAGAGGAAACCAACTTCAATAGGTACAGTTGAAGTCGGAAGTTTACATACACTTAGGTTGGAGTAATTTAAACTCGTTTTTCAACCAATCCACACATTCCTTGTTAACAGATGATAGTTTTGGCAAGTCTGTTAGGACATCTACTTTGTGCATGATACAAGTCATTTTTACAACAATTGTTTACAGACGGATTATTTCACTTATAATTCACTGTGTCACAATTCCAGTAGTCAGAAGTTTACATACACTAAGTTGACTGTGCCTTTAAACAGCTTGGAAAATTATGTAATGGCTTTAGAAGTTTCTGATAGGCTAATTGACATAATTTGAGTCAATTGGATGTGTACCTGTGCATATATTTCAAGGCCTACCTTCAAACTCAGTGCCTCTTTGCTTGACATCACGGGAAAATCAAAAGAAATCATCCAAGACATCAGAAAAAAAATGTAGCCCTCCACAAGTCTGGTTCATCCTTGGGAGCAATTTCCAAATGCCTGAAGGTACCACGTTCATCTGTACAAACAATAGTATGCAAGTATAAACACCATGGGATCACTCAGCCGTCATACCGCTCTGTAAGGAGAAGCATTCGGTACTTTGGTCCGAAAAGTACCAATCAATCCCAGAACAACAGCAAAGGACCCTGTGAAGATACTGGAGGAAACAGGTACAAAAGTATCTACATCCACAGTAAAATGAGTCTTGTATCGACATAAACTGAAAGACCGCTCAGCAAGGAAGAAGCCACTGCTCCAAAAGCGCCATAAAAAACTCCAGACTACGATTTGCAACTGCATGATCTGCAACTGCATGATCTGGTCTGATGAAACAAAAATAGAAATGTTTGGCCATAATGACCATCGTTATGTTTGGAGGAAAACGGGGGAGGCTTGCAAGCCGAAGAACACCATCCCAACAGTGAAGCACGGGGGTGGCAGCATCATGTTGTGGGGGTGCTTTGCTGCAGGAGGGACTGATGGCATCATGGCATCATGAGGTAGGAAAATGATGTGGATATATTGAAGAAACATCTCAAGACATCAGTCAGGAAGTTAAAGCTTGGTCGCAAATGGGTCTTCCAAATGGACAATGACCCCAAGCATACTTCCAAAGTTGTGGCTTAAGGACAACAATGTCAAGGTATTGGCGTGGCCATCACAAAGCCCTGACCTCAATCATATAGAAAATGTGTGGGCAGAACTGAAAAAGCGTGTGCGAGCAAGGAGGCCTACAAACCTGACTCAGTTACACCAGCTCTGTCAGGAGGAATGGGCCACAATTCACCCAACTTTTTGTGGGAAGCTTGTGGAAGGCTACCCGAAACGTTTGACCAAAGGCAATGCTACCAAATACTAATTGAGTGTAAGTAAACATCTGACCCACTGGGATCAGAATGAAAGAAATAAAAGCTGAAATAAATAATTCTCTCTACTATATTATTCTGACATTTCACATTCTTAAAATAAAGTGATGATCCTAACTGACCTAAGACAGAGAATTTTTACTAGGATTAAATGTCAGGAATTGTGAAAAACTGAGTTAAAATTTGGCTAAGGTGCATGTAAATTTCCGACTTCAACTGTATATAATCAATAGCCTAAATGCTAAATGTGTTTGGTTTTATAAATCATCCATATATATCTACAGAAATAAGACAGATCCTGCTTCTGTTGAATAGCCAACTGATTCCATGAGCACCAAGTGTCATGCAATCACATGTCGGATAAACAATTTGCAAATTAGGATGTTTTTTTTCTTCTTTTATATGCTATAATAAAAGGCATTAAACTTCTCTCGTTAGAACAGCCTCTGTTTTTATTTATAATTCATTTAGTGTTGTTTATACTGTTACTAATTGTCCCAAAAATTACATTTATACTAATAAAAAAATCATTTTTATAATAATAAATAATAATATTAATAATAAATCATATTTATAATACATCATAATATTTATTATAATAATATTTATAACACATAATAATATTTATAATAACACCTAATAATATTTATAATAATACATAATAATATTTATAATAACACCTAATAATATTTATAATAACACCTAATAATATTTATAATAATTGAAGACATAATAATATTTATAACACATAATATTTATAAAAATACATACATTTTTATAACATAATAATATTTATAATACATAATAATATTTATTATAATAATAACCCCCCTTTATCTCCTTCTTATTGCTATTATTATTACTATAATGATCATCATTATAATAATTAATGTCATGATCATAAGTAGGTTTAGTATAGCAGCCTTGTATAACCACCCCCAAGCTGTAGGCATAAGAGCACATCCTGTTTAGACTTAATACTGTAACTTAGGCCTGCTTCAATACTTATATAGGCTACTGTCACACCCTGGTCTAAGTATTTTGTGTTTTCTTTACTATTTTGGTCAGGCCAGGGTGTGACATGGGTTTATTATGTGGTGTGTTTTGTCTTGTTTTTTTTTGTAGGTATTGGGATTGTGGTATAGTGGGGTTATCTAGAAAAGTCTATGGTTGCCTGAAGTGGTTCTCAATCAGAGGCAGGTGTTTATCGTTGTCTCTGATTGGGAACCATATTTAGGCAGCCATATTCTGAGTGTTTTGTGGGTGATTGTCCCCGTCTCTGTGTTTGTGGCACCAGATAGGACTGTTTCGGTTTTTTCACGGTTCTTGTTTTGTAGATTGTTTTATTTTCATCTTTATTAAAGATGTACAAAACTAACCACACTGCATTTTGGTCCGCCTCTCTTTCACCAGAAGAAAACCGTTACAGCTACTGTATCTATCAATCATTCCTTCACACATCAGGAGTGATTCATGTTTTTAAATGCAATCAAGCATTTTAGTTTAAATGACAAAGTGACCCTTGAATAATTAGTAAATAAACTATTCCATGTTGGCAACTGCATTCACGAATGCATGCAACTGTTTTTAGTCTTTGCTGTCATAACCAAAAAATAAAACAGACTCTACGGTTCACCTAGAATGTATTTTGTGTTGTTCCAAACAGTCATAAAAAGTCTATTATAATCTAACAGCACCTGTTTGACATACATCATATGTACGCAGCGCTGACGACTCACCTTTTTATTGACCTCCAGTATTTACCACAACTATTTATTCCACACATCTGACTTCCTCTTTACCTCCTGAGCAACCAAACATTCCCCCGTTTTGTCACCCATCTGCATACATTCCCCGGTTTCCAGTTTGTCACGACATCTGCATACATTCCCCCGTTTTGTCACCCATCTGCAAACATTCCCCCGTTTTGTCACCCATCTGCAAACATTCCCCCGTTTCCAGTTTGTCACGACATCTGCATACATTCCCCGGTTTCCAGTTTGTCATGCCATCTGCATACATTCCCCCGTTTCTAGTTTGTCACGCCATCTGCATACATTCCCCCTTTTCTAGTTTGTCACCCATCTGCAAACATTCCCCCGTTTCCAGTTTGTCACGCCATCTGCATACATTTCACCGTCACATGTTCCGGTGTTCAGAGTTTGTTATAACCAATTTATTAATGTGATTATGATATGCTACAGGTCAGGCCCTATTGGTCACATGCATAAAATACATAAATGTGTCACGTGAAGACTAAGGGTTGAGGGAATAGGGAATGCTTGTTTTTTTGCGTGACAGAACTTTTGTCAGAATTGGCTGTAATTATTTTGCAGCTTCAGCAACACGGACAGCGTGATAAACATGTTGATGTTCTGTGGTATCGCTGCAGCAGGGAGGAGAGACAACGGGTGCAAGTCACACTGTCACTCTATGTTTTTGTTTTATTTAACACAGAGCATCAAGCCTGATCCCGGCCCAATCAAACCAATTGCGTTCTAGACCTCTAGTCATCTGTGCGTCTTAATTATTTCATCAAACAATGCACTTAAAGCATCAGACAAGCTCAGTGCATAGAGTTGATTTGATGAAAAATAGACGTTTAAAAATGTAGACCAATCGATTGGTCGAAAGACGAGGTAGACCAAGATTTTTTTTTGATGAGAGGAGAGGTTGTCTCAGCACCATGGAGAGCAAAAGGGTCATTGAGAGTTCAGCTGAGCATCATTAGAGGAATGAGGTTTGAGGGAAGGTAGAGGAATGAGGGAAGGTAGAGGAATGAGGGGAGTAGGAGGAATGAGGGGAGTAGGAGGAATGAGGTAGAGGAATGAGGGGAGGTAGAGGAATGAGGGGAGGTAGAGGAATGAGGGGAGGTAGAGGAATGAGGAGAGGTAGAGGAATGAGGAGAGGTAGAGGAATGAGGAGAGGTAGAGGAATGAGGAGAGGTAGAGGAATGAGGAGAGGTAGAGGAATGAGGAGAGGTAGAGGAATGAGGGGAGGTAGAGGAATGAGGAGAGGTAGAGGAAATGAGGAGAGGTAGAGGAATGAGGGGAGGTAGAGGAATGAGGAGAGGTAGAGGAAATGAGGAGAGGTAGAGGAATGAGGGGAGGTAGAGGAATGAGGGGAGGTAGAGGAGGTAGAGGAATGAGGGGAGGTAGAGGAGGTAGAGGAATGAGGGGAGGTAGAGGAGGTAGAGGAATGAGGGGAGGTAGAGGAGGTAGAGGAATGAGGGGAGGTAGAGGAGGTAGAGGAATGAGGGGAGGTAGAGGAGGTAGAGGAGGTAGAGGCATGAGAGGAATGAGGTATGGGTAGAGGAATGAGGGGGAGGAGAGGAATGAGGGGAAGGAGAGGAATGAGGTAGAGGGAGAGGAATGAGGGGAGGAAGGGAGAGGAATGAGGGAAAGGAGAGGAATGAGGGAGGTAGAGGAATGAGGGGAGGTAGAGGAATGAGGGGAGGTAGAGGAATGAGGGGAGGTAGAGGAATGAGGAGAGGTAGAGGAATGAGGAGAGGTAGAGGAATGAGGGGAGGTAGAGGAATGAGGGGAGGTAGAGGAATGAGGGGAGGTAGAGGAGGTAGAGGAATGAGGGGAGGTAGAGGAATGAGGGGAGGTAGAGGCATGAGGGGAGGTAGAGGAATGAGGAGAGGTAGAGGAATGAGGGGAGGTAGAGGAAATGAGGAGAGGTAGAGGAAATGAGGAGAGGTAGAGGAAATGAGGAGAGGTAGAGGAATGAGGGGAGGTAGAGGAGGTAGAGGAATGAGGGGAGGTAGAGGAATGAGGAGAGGTAGAGGAATGAGGAGAGGTAGAGGAATGAGGGGAGTAGGGAGAGGAATGAGGGGAGTAGGAGGAATGAGGTAGAGGAATGAGGGGAGGTAGAGGAATGAGGGGAGGTAGAGGAATGAGGGGAGGTAGAGGAATGAGGAGAGGTAGAGGAATGAGGAGAGGTAGAGGAATGAGGAGAGGTAGAGGAATGAGGAGAGGTAGAGGAATGAGGAGAGGTAGAGGAATGAGGAGAGGTAGAGGAATGAGGGGAGGTAGAGGAATGAGGAGAGGTAGAGGAAATGAGGAGAGGTAGAGGAATGAGGGGAGGTAGAGGAATGAGGAGAGGTAGAGGAAATGAGGAGAGGTAGAGGAATGAGGGGAGGTAGAGGAATGAGGGGAGGTAGAGGAGGTAGAGGAATGAGGGGAGGTAGAGGAGGTAGAGGAATGAGGGGAGGTAGAGGAGGTAGAGGAATGAGGGGAGGTAGAGGAGGTAGAGGAATGAGGGGAGGTAGAGGAGGTAGAGGAATGAGGGGAGGTAGAGGAGGTAGAGGAGGTAGAGGCATGAGAGGAATGAGGTATGGGTAGAGGAATGAGGGGGAGGAGAGGAATGAGGGGAAGGAGAGGAATGAGGGGAAGGAGAGGAATGAGGTAGAGGGAGAGGAATGAGGGGAGGAAGGGAGAGGAATGAGGGAAAGGAGAGGAATGAGGGAGGTAGAGGAATGAGGGGAGGTAGAGGAATGAGGGGAGGTAGAGGAATGAGGGGAGGTAGAGGAATGAGGAGAGGTAGAGGAATGAGGAGAGGTAGAGGAATGAGGGGAGGTAGAGGAATGAGGGGAGGTAGAGGAGGTAGAGGAATGAGGGGAGGTAGAGGAATGAGGGGAGGTAGAGGCATGAGGGGAGGTAGAGGAATGAGGAGAGGTAGAGGAATGAGGGGAGGTAGAGGAAATGAGGAGAGGTAGAGGAAATGAGGAGAGGTAGAGGAAATGAGGAGAGGTAGAGGAATGAGGGGAGGTAGAGGAGGTAGAGGAATGAGGGGAGGTAGAGGAATGAGGAGAGGTAGAGGAATGAGGAGAGGTAGAGGAATGAGGGAAGGTAGAGGAGGTAGAGGAATGAGGGGAGGTAGAGGAATGAGGGGAGGTAGAGGAGGTAGAGGAATGAGGGGAGGTAGAGGAATGAGGAGAGGTAGAGGAATGAGGAGAGGTAGAGGAATGAGGAGAGGTAGAGGAATGAGGAGAGGTAGAGGAATGAGGAGAGGTAGAGGAATGAGGGGAGGTAGGGGAATGAGGGGAGGTAGAGGAATGAGGAGAGGTAGAGGAATGAGGAGAGGTAGAGGAATGAGGAGAGGTAGAGGAATGAGGAGAGGTAGAGGAATGAGGGGAGGTAGAGGAATGAGGAGAGGTAGAGGAATGAGGAGAGGTAGAGGAAATGAGGAGAGGTAGAGGAAATGAGGAGAGGTAGAGGAAATGAGGAGAGGTAGAGGAATGAGGGGAGGTAGAGGAATGAGGGGAGGTAGAGGAGGTAGAGGAATGAGGGGAGGTAGAGGAATGAGGAGAGGTAGAGGAATGAGGAGAGGTAGAGGAATGAGGAGAGGTAGAGGAATGAGGGGAGGTAGGGGAATGAGGGGAGGTAGAGGAATGAGGAGAGGTAGAGGATTGAGGAGAGGTAGAGGAATGAGGAGAGGTAGAGGAATGAGGGGAGGTAGGGGAATGAGGGGAGGTAGGGGAATGAGGGGAGGTAGAGGAATGAGGGGGAGGTAGAGGAGGTAGAGGAATGAGGGGAGGTAGAGGAGGTAGAGGAATGAGGGGAGGTAGAGGAATGAGGGAAGGAGAGGAATGAGGGGAAGGAGAGGAATGAGGGGAAGGAGAGGAATGAGGTAGAGGGAGAGGAATGAGGGGAGGAAGGGGAATGTAGGGGAGGAAGGGAGAGGAATGAGGGGAGGAAGGGAGAGGAATGAGGGAGGTAGAGGAATGAGGGGAGGTAGAGGAATGAGGGGAGGTAGAGGAATGAGGAGAGGTAGAGGAGGTAGAGGAGGTAGAGGAATGAGGGGAGGTAGAGGAGGTAGAGGAGGTAGAGGAATGAGGGGAGGTAGAGGAGGTAGAGGAATGAGGGGAGGTAGAGGAGGTAGAGGAATGAGGGGAGGTAGAGGAGGTAGAGGAATGAGGGGAGGTAGAGGAGGTAGAGGAATGAGGGGAGGTAGAGGAATGAGGGGAGGTAGAGGCATGAGGGGAGGTAGAGGAATGAGGGGAGGTAGAGGAGGTAGAGGAATGAGGGGAGGTAGAGGAATGAGGGGAGGTAGAGGCATGAGGGGAGGTAGAGGAATGAGGAGAGGTAGAGGAATGAGGGGAGGTAGAGGAAATGAGGAGAGGTAGAGGAAATGAGGAGAGGTAGAGGAAATGAGGAGAGGTAGAGGAATGAGGGGAGGTAGAGGAGGTAGAGGAATGAGGGGAGGTAGAGGAATGAGGAGAGGTAGAGGAATGAGGAGAGGTAGAGGAATGAGGGGAGGTAGAGGAGGTAGAGGAATGAGGGGAGGTAGAGGAATGAGGGGAGGTAGAGGCATGAGGGGAGGTAGAGGAATGAGGAGAGGTAGAGGAATGAGGGGAGGTAGAGGAAATGAGGAGAGGTAGAGGAAATGAGGAGAGGTAGAGGAAATGAGGAGAGGTAGAGGAATGAGGGGAGGTAGAGGAGGTAGAGGAATGAGGGGAGGTAGAGGAATGAGGAGAGGTAGAGGAATGAGGAGAGGTAGAGGAATGAGGGAAGGTAGAGGAGGTAGAGGAATGAGGGGAGGTAGAGGAATGAGGGGAGGTAGAGGAGGTAGAGGAATGAGGGGAGGTAGAGGAATGAGGAGAGGTAGAGGAATGAGGAGAGGTAGAGGAATGAGGAGAGGTAGAGGAATGAGGAGAGGTAGAGGAATGAGGAGAGGTAGAGGAATGAGGGGAGGTAGAGGAATGAGGGGAGGTAGGGGAATGAGGGGAGGGTAGAGGAATGAGGAGAGGTAGAGGAATGAGGAGAGGTAGAGGAATGAGGAGAGGTAGAGGAATGAGGGGAGGTAGAGGAATGAGGAGAGGTAGAGGAATGAGGAGAGGTAGAGGAAATGAGGAGAGGTAGAGGAAATGAGGAGAGGTAGAGGAAATGAGGAGAGGTAGAGGAATGAGGGGAGGTAGAGGAATGAGGGGAGGTAGAGGAGGTAGAGGAATGAGGGGAGGTAGAGGAATGAGGAGAGGTAGAGGAATGAGGAGAGGTAGAGGAATGAGGAGAGGTAGAGGAATGAGGGGAGGTAGGGGAATGAGGGGAGGTAGAGGAATGAGGAGAGGTAGAGGAATGAGGAGAGGTAGAGGAATGAGGAGAGGTAGAGGAATGAGGGGAGGTAGGGGAATGAGGGGAGGTAGGGGAATGAGGGGAGGTAGAGGAATGAGGGGAGGTAGAGGAGGTAGAGGAATGAGGGGAGGTAGAGGAGGGTAGAGGAATGAGGGGAGGTAGAGGAATGAGGGGAAGGAGAGGAATGAGGGGAAGGAGAGGAATGAGGGGAAGGAGAGGAATGAGGTAGAGGGAGAGGAATGGGGGGAGGAAGGGGAATGAGGGGAGGAAGGGAGAGGAATGAGGGGAGGAAGGGAGAGGAATGAGGGAGGTAGAGGAATGAGGGGAGGTAGAGGAATGAGGGGAGGTAGAGGAATGAGGAGAGGTAGAGGAAATGAGGAGAGGTAGAGGAATGAGGGGAGGTAGAGGAATGAGGGGAGGTAGAGGAATGAGGGGAGGTAGAGGAGGTAGAGGAATGAGGGGAGGTAGAGGAATGAGGAGAGGTAGAGGCAATGAGGAGAGGTAGAGGAATGAGGGGAGGTAGAGGAATGAGGGGAGGTAGAGGAATGAGGGGAGGTAGAGGAATGAGGGGAGGTAGAGGAGGTAGAGGAATGAGGGGAGGTAGAGGAATGAGGAGAGGTAGAGGCAATGAGGAGAGGTAGAGGAATGAGGGGAGGTAGAGGAATGAGGGGAGGTAGAGGAGGGTAGAGGAGGTAGAGGAATGAGGGGAGGTAGAGGAGGTAGAGGAATGAGGGGAGGTAGAGGAGGTAGAGGAATGAGGGGAGGTAGAGGAGGTAGAGGAATGAGGGGAGGTAGAGGAGGTAGAGGAATGAGGAGGGGAGGTAGAGGAGGTAGAGGGATGAGAGGAATGAGGTATGGGTAGAGGAATGAGGGGGAGGCGAGGAATGAGGGGAAGGAGAGGAATGAGGGGAAGGAGAGGAAATGAGGTAGAGGGAGAGGAATGAGGGGAGGAAGGGAGAGGAATGAGGGGAGGTAGAGGAATGAGGGGAGGTAGAGGAATGAGGAGAGGTAGAGGAATGAGGAGAGGTAGAGGAATGAGGAGAGGTAGAGGAATGAGGAGAGGTAGAGGAATGAGGGGAGGTAGAGGAATGAGGGGAGGTAGAGGAATGAGGGGAGGTAGAGGAATGAGGGGAGGTAGAGGAATGAGGAGAGGTAGAGGAATGAGGAGAGGTAGAGGAATGAGGAGAGGTAGAGGAATGAGGAGAGGTAGAGGAATGAGGAGAGGTAGAGGAATGAGGAGAGGTAGAGGAATGAGGAGAGGTAGAGGAATGAGGAGAGGTAGATGAATGAGGGGAGGTAGAGGAATGAGGGGAGGTAGAGGAGGTAGAGGAATGAGGAGAGGTAGAGGAATGAGGAGAGGTAGAGGAATGAGGAGAGGTAGAGGAATGAGGAGAGGTAGAGGAATGAGGAGAGGTAGAGGAATGAGGAGAGGTAGAGGAATGAGGGGAGGTAGAGGAGGTAGAGGAATGAGGGGAGGTAGAGGAGGTAGAGGAATGAGAGGAATGAGGTATGGGTAGAGGAATGAGGGGAAGGAGAGGAATGAGGGGGAGGAGAGGAATGAGGGGAAGGAGAGGAATGAGGGGAAGGAGAGGAATGAGGTATAGGTAGAGGGATGAGGTATAGGTAGAGGAATGAGGTATAGGTAGAGGAATGAGGGGAAGGAGAGGAATGAGGTATAGGTAGAGGAATGAGGGGAAGGAGAGGAATGAGGTATAGGGAGAGGAAGGAGGGGAAGGAGAGGAATGAGGTATAGGGAGAGGAATGAGGGGAGGTAGAGGAATGAGGGGAGGTAGAGGGAGGGAAAGGAGAGGAATGAGGGAGGGAGAGGAATGAGGGGAGGTAGAGGAATGAGGGGAAGGAGCGGAGGGAGGGGAGGTAGAGGAATGAGGGGAAGGAGAGGAATGAGGGAGAGAAAGGAGGTAGAGGAATGAGGGGAGGTAGAGGAATGAGGGGAGGTAGAGGAATGAGGGGAGGTAGAGGAATGAGGGGAGGTAGAGGAATGAGGGGAGGTAGAGGAATGAGGGGAGGTAGAGGAATGAGGGGAAGGAGAGGAATGAGGGGAAGGAGAGGAATGAGG
This sequence comes from Oncorhynchus kisutch, assembly GCF_002021735.2. NCBI lineage: Eukaryota > Metazoa > Chordata > Actinopteri > Salmoniformes > Salmonidae > Oncorhynchus > Oncorhynchus kisutch. The sequence goes on along the minus strand of NC_034194.2, from coordinate 35,927,391 downwards.
GGAAGGAGAGGAATGAGGGGAAGGAGAGGAATGAGGGAGAGGGATGAGGGGAGGGAGGGAGGGAGAGGAATGAGGGGAGGTAGAGGAATGAGGGGAAGGATGAGGAGGAGGGGAAGAGGGATGAGGGGAGGGAGAGGGATCACAGATAGGCATCCACACACACACATTGAGAAACAGGGCTGAGTGTGCTTTAACTTAACCTTCCAAATTTGTTGTGAGAGAGATCTAAAAGAGAGGAGGGAGAGACACCTAGCCACTCCACCCTGGACTTGATCAGTGTTTACAGCCAGGTCCACCTCTACAAGGCAGCAATCCCAACTTTTACCAGGGCCCTGAAGGACGTCACCCTCAACCGCAGCCCCAGCACCTCACAACGGACACCACACCCAGACCAGAAAGACCCAATCCTGAAGGACCTGCACCGAGAGAACCCAAGCCAAGAGGACCTACACCCAGACCACAGCATCACCAGTCACACCCCAACCAGCTGAGACCACCCCAAACAAACCCTGTCCACACCCTATATAGCCCCCCCCAGATCAGACCTATGCCAATAAAGCCCATTGAATTGAGCGAGGGAGAGAGATTGTGCTGACCCTCAGTGTTCACCCCAGCTTCAGAGGCCTGCTACCCCAGTCTACTGGGTTAAATACACTGTGAGAGAGACTGAGCCCCAATGCAATTGGTCAGAACTCTGACTCACACACACGCACACACACACGCTTGCAACTCACAAATGGTTGGACAGATGGAAACACACACGAACGTATGTACCAATGGACGGAGACTAACACACGCAGCGAGTGTAAGCAGGCATGCACTTCCAACAACTGATGGAGAGAATTATGTTTGACCAAATACAATGCTATTTATCAGAGAACAAGTTAACTACTGAATTTCAGCATGCTTACAGAGAAGGAAACTCCACTTGTACTGCACTGACTCAGATTGACAGATGATTGGTTAAAAGAAATGCATAATAAGATGATAGTAATTGTCTTCCATAGCACTCACCTGAACCTTCATCATCAGTATGAGAAACCCAGGCAGAGATGGCTGCTTGGTGGAGCGCCCGCAGCTCAAAGCCCTCTCTTATTGATGTTTTATTAACACGAACAGAAATACTGAAGAGACACTAATGAAGCCACAGAGAAAAAGTTGCAGAGACTATTTACTGTGCAGTGCAGGGAAGATGGAGGGAAGTTGGAAGGAAGATGGAGGGAAGATGGAGGGAAGATGGAGGGAAGATGGAGGGAAGATGCAGGGAAGATGGAGGGAAGATGGAGGGAAGATGGAGAGGAGATGCAGGGAAGATGGAGAGGAGATGCAGGGAAGATGGAGGGAAGATGGAGAGGAGATGCAGGGAAGATGGAGAGAAGATGGAGGGAAGATGGAGAGAAGATGGAGGGAAGATGGAGAGGAGATGCAGGGAAGATGGAGAGGAGATGGAGAGGAGATGCAGGGAAGATGGAGAGGAGATGCAGGGAAGATGGAGAGGAGATGCAGGGAAGATGGAGAGGAGATGCAGGGAAGATGGAGGGAAGATGGAGGGAAGATGTAGGGAAGATGTAGGGAAGATGGAGAGGAGATGCAGGGAAGATGGAGAGAAGATGCAGGGAAGATGGAGAGAAGATGCAGGGAAGATGGAGAGGAGATGCAGGGAAGATGGAGGGAAGATGGAGGGAAGACGGAGAGGAAATGCAGGGAAGAAGGAGAGGAGATGCAGGGAAGAAGGAGAGGAGATGCAGGGAAGATGGAGAGAAGATGCAGGGAAGATGCAGGGAAGATGCAGGGAAGATGCAGGGAAGATGCAGGGAAGATGCAGGGAAGATGCAGGGAAGATGGAGAGAAGATGGAGGGAAGATGGAGAGGAGATGCAGGGAAGATGGAGAGGAGATGGAGAGGAGATGCAGGGAAGATGGAGAGGAGATGCAGGGAAGATGGAGAGGAGATGCAGGGAAGATGGAGAGGAGATGCAGGGAAGATGGAGGGAAGATGGAGGGAAGATGTAGGGAAGATGTAGGGAAGATGTAGGGAAGATGGAGAGGAGATGCAGGGAAGATGGAGAGAAGATGCAGGGAAGATGGAGAGAAGATGCAGGGAAGATGGAGAGGAGATGCAGGGAAGATGGAGGGAAGATGGAGGGAAGACGGAGAGGAAATGCAGGGAAGAAGGAGAGGAGATGCAGGGAAGAAGGAGAGGAGATGCAGGGAAGATGGAGAGAAGATGCAGGGAAGATGCAGGGAAGATGCAGGGAAGATGGAGAGAAGATGCAGGGAAGATGGAGAGGAGATGTAGGGAAGATGGAGGGAAGATGCAGGGAAGATGGAGGGAAGATGGAGAGAAGATGCAGAGAAGATGGAGAGAAGATGGAGAGAAGATGGAGAGAAGATGGAGGGAAGATGGAGGGAAGATGGAGGGAAGATGGAGGGAAGATGGAGAGGAGATGGAGGGAAAAGGAGAGGAGATGCAGGGAAGAAGGAGAGGAGATGCAGGGAAGATGGAGAGAAGATGCAGGGAAGATGCAGGGAAGATGGAGAGAAGATGCAGGGAAGATGGAGAGGAGATGTAGGGAAGATGGAGGGAAGATGCAGGGAAGATGGAGGGAAGATGGAGAGAAGATGCAGAGAAGATGGAGAGAAGATGGAGAGAAGATGGAGGGAAGATGGAGGGAAGATGGAGGGAAGCTGCAGGGAAGATGGAGGGAAGCTGCAGGGAAGATGGAGAGGAGATGGAGGGAAGATGGAGGGAAGATGGAGAGAAGCTGCAGGGAAGATGGAGAGGAGATGGAGGGAAGATGGAGAGAAGATGGAGAGGAGATGGAGGGAACATGGGGAGAAGATGGAGATGGAGGGAAGCTGGAGGGAAGATGGAGGGAAGATGCAGAGAAGATGGGGAGAAGATGGAGGGAAGATGGAGGGAAGATGGAGAGGAGATGGAGACCTTGAATATGGAACTCTCCTTTCTCCTTACTACTTCCATGTATTTTTTATATTTTTAATTGTGACAAGAATTTCCCCTCCTCTCCTCCCCTATCCTCTCCTCTCCTTCCTTTCTCCTCTCTCCCCATCTCCTCTCCTTCCTTTCTCCTCTCTCCCCATCTCCTCTCCTTCCTTTCTCCTCTCTCCCCATCTCCTCTCCTTCCTTTCTCCTCTCTCCCCATCTCCTCTCCTTCCTTTCTCCTCTCTCCCCATCTCCTCTCCTTCCTTTCTCCTCTCTCCCCATCTCCTCTCCTTCCTTTCTCCTCTCTCCCCATCTCCTCTCCTTCCTTTCTCCTCTCTCCCATCTCCTCCCCTATCCTTTCTCCTCTCCTCCCATCTCCTCCCCTATCCTTTCTCCTCTCCTCCCCATCTCCTCCCCTATCCTTTCTCCTCTCCTCCCCATCTCCTCTCCTTCCTTTCTCCTCTCCTCCCCATCTCCTCTCCTTCCTTTCTCCTCTCTCCCCATCTCCTCCCCTATCCTTTCTCCTCTCCTCCCCATCTCCTCCCCTATCCTTTCTCCTCTCCTCCCCATCTCCTCCCCTATCCTTTCTCCTCTCCTTCCTTTCTCCTCTCCTCCCCATCTCCTCTCCTTCCCATCTCATCTCCTCCCCTATCCTTTCTGCTCTCCTTCCTTTCTCCCTCCCCTATCCTTTCTCCTCCCCTATCCTTTCTCCTCCCCTATCCTTTCTCCTCTCCTCCCCATCTCCTCTCCTTCCCATCTCATCTCCTCCCCTATCCTTTCTGCTCTCCTTCCTTTCTCCTCTCCTTCCTTTCTCCTCTCCTCCCCTATCCTTTCTCCACTCCTCCCCTATCCTTTCTCCTCTCCTTCCTTTCTCCTCTCCTTCCTTTCTCCTCTCCTCCCCTATCCTTTCTCCTCTCCTTCCTTTCTCCTCTCCTTCCTTTCTCCTCTCCTCCCCTATCCTCTCCTCTCCTTCCTTTCTCCTCTCCTCCCCTATCCTTTCTCCTCTCCTTCCTTTCTCCTCTCCTCCCCTATCCTCTCCTCTCCTTCCTTTCTCCTCTCCTCCCCTATCCTTTCTCCTCTCCTTCCTTTCTCCTCTCCTTCCTTTCTCCTCTCCTCCCCTATCCTCTCCTCTCCTTCCTTTCTCCTCTCCTCCCCTATCCTTTCTCCTCTCCTTCCTTTCTCCCCTCCTCCCTATCTCCTCTCCTCCCCATCTCCTCTCCTCCCCATCTCCTCTCCTCCCTATCCTCTCCTCTCCTCTCCTTCCTTTCTCCTCTCCTCCCCTATCCTTTCTCCTCTCCTTCCTTTCTCCTCTCCTCCCCATCTCATCTCCTCCCCTATCCTTTCTCCTCTCCTTCCTATCTCCTCTCCTCCCCATCTCCTCTCCTCCCCTATCCTCTCCTCTCCTCTCCTTCCTTTCTCCTCTCCTCCCCTATCCTTTCTCCTCTCCTTCCTTTCTCCTCTCCTCCCCATCTCATCTCCTCCCCTATCCTTTCTCCTCTCCTTCCTTTCTCCTCTCCTCCCCATCTCCTCTCCTCCCCTATCCTTTCTCCTCTCCTTCCTTTCTCCTCTCCTCCCCATCTCCTCTCCTCCCCTATCCTTTCTGCTCTCCTCCCTATCTCCTCTCCTCTCTCTTTCCTTATTTCTCCTCCTTTTCCCATCATTATTTCTACACCTCCAACGAATCCAAATAAGATTCGAACTGATAGGGTTATTCTGATGAGGTCCTAATGACGATGGTACCATGGTGAGTAATGGGTCTGTTAATATGCATGGCATTCTAATGAAGCCAGTAGAAGAGTACAGTACAGTAAGCAACCTCAGTTTTCCCTAAAGCATGACATTTACATGTTGGAAGAGCCCAAGGCTAGTGGGCTAGTCATCTCAGTCATGACATTTACATGTTGGAAGAGCCCAAGGCTAGTGGGCTAGTCATCTCAGTCATGACATTTACATGTTGGAAGAGCCCAAGGCTAGTGGGCTAGTCATCTCAGTCATGACATTTACATGTTGGAAGAGCCCAAGGCTAGTGGGCTAGTCATCTCAGTCATGACATTTACATGGGCTGTTTGCATATTGCTCCTGTTAGCGTGCAGTGTGTGGTTTTCGCTGTGTGTGTGTGTGTGTGTGTGTGTGAGATACAGAGAGAGAATGTATGTGCATATTGCTCCTGTTAGCGTGCAGTGTGTGTGTGTGTGTACACACGCCATGTATGTATGAACAACTATATTCATCCAGTCAAAGTGTCCTTTGAAGAGATCATTACTGTAATGTCAAACATAGATTGTTACTGTAATGTCAAACATACTAGATTATTATCGTAATGTCAAACATAGATTGTTACTGTAATGTCAAACATAGATTGTTACTGTAATGTCAAACATAGATTGTTACTGTAATGTCAAACATACTAGATTATTATTGTGATGTCAAACATAGATTGTTACTGTAATGTCAAACATAGATTGTTACTGTAATGTCAAACATAGATTATTATCGTAATGTCAAACATACTAGATTATTATTGTGATGTCAAACATAGATTGTTACTGTAATGTCAAACATACTAGATTATTATTGTAATGTCAAACATAGATTGTTACTGTAATGTCAAACATACTAGATTATTATCGTAATGTCAAACATACTAGATTATTATCGTAATGTTAAACACACTAGATTATTACTGTAATGTCAAACATACTGGATTATTACTGTAATGTCAAACATACTAGATTATTATCGTAATGTCAAACATAGATTGTTACTGTAATGTCAAACATACTAGATTATTATCGTAATGTCAAACATACTAGATTATTATCGTAATGTCAAACATACTGGATTATTACTGTAATGTCAAACATACTAGATTATTACTGTAATGTTAAACATACTAGATTATTACTGTAATGTCAAACATACTAGATTATTACTGTAATGTTAAACACACTAGATTATTACTGTAATGTTAAACACACTAGATTGTTACTGTAATGTTAAACATACTAGATTATTACTGTAATGTCAAACATACTAGATTATTACTGTAATGTTAAACATACTAGATTATTACTGTAATGTCAAACACACTAGATTGCTACTGTAATGTTAAACACACTAGATTGTTACTGTAATGTTAAACACACTAGATTATTACTGTAATGTCAAACATACTGGATTATTACTGTAATGTCAAACATACTGGATTATTACTGTAATGTTAAACATACTAGATTATTACTGTAATGTCAAACATACTAGATTATTATCGTAATGTCAAACATACTGGATTATTACTGTAATGTCAAACATACTAGATTATTACTGTAATGTTAAACATACTAGATTATTACTGTAATGTCAAACATACTAGATTATTACTGTAATGTTAAACACACTAGATTATTACTGTAATGTTAAACACACTAGATTGTTACTGTAATGTTAAACATACTAGATTATTACTGTAATGTCAAACATACTAGATTATTACTGTAATGTTAAACATACTAGATTATTACTGTAATGTCAAACACACTAGATTGCTACTGTAATGTTAAACACACTAGATTGTTACTGTAATGTTAAACACACTAGATTATTACTGTAATGTCAAACATACTGGATTATTACTGTAATGTCAAACATACTGGATTATTACTGTAATGTTAAACATACTAGATTATTACTGTAATGTCAAACATACTAGATTATTACTGTAATGTTAAACACACTAGATTATTACTGTAATGTTAAACACACTAGATTGTTACTGTAATGTTAAACACACTATATCTATGGATGGATTAAAGCATTGATCACTCCATTGGGAGCTGATAGTTTGTACTGTAGTTTCATCCAGACCCAGATCCAGGGTCGTATTCATTTGGCATGAAAACTGAAGACCGAGTACCTGCACTCATTGACATTGTTTATGTTCTCCATAAAAATAAACGTTTGGCCAAGGTGTGGCCAAATGACTAGGACCCAGTACCAACTCTGTTGGTTAGCTCTGGTACTATTCTCTCACTGGTGCTCTGAACGGCTCTTCCAACCCAAGCATATTCATTTCAGATCATCACTGAAGATGAGAGGCCATAAGTGGATGGTACTTAATTAGGCTGTATCAGAAATGGATCATTAACATTAGCTAAAAAGGTTCTCCCAGCTATTTGCTTTTATGGGCTTTAAGTTAAATGTATTGAGAAGATAATCAGATCCACTATTGATTGCTCTTGTCTTGATGTTCTCCCAGCCCTTCTGAGAACCTCAAACCAATGAGAATCAGGGGTCAGGGGTAAAGCCAGAGTTGGGGTCATGCGGGCTCAGGGTCAAAGTTAGGGTCAGAGTTGTCCGTTTGGGGTCATTGACAGGGTTAGATATTGGGGTTACTAGTTGAACCCATACAGGCCAGGGGAGTCATTTTGACTTGAGAAGCCATGTTGGGAGACACATCCACCGACTCAAACCCTGGGCCGCATTGATTAGGGAACAACGTAGCAAAAAACCTGGCAACAGAAAACGAAAAAGACCACTTCCTATTGGACATGTTCAGATAGGGCCTCCCCATTTCTCTTCCATTTAGTGCCTAGTGAATGTGACCCTGGCTTTAGTCATGATGACAGCCATGCCTGCAGAGATACAGCTGTCAAGGCGATTCAGGAGAAGGGAACACGGAGCATATTGTAAGTGACATATTTCTGTTCAAACGTTGTTCATTAAGTGACACGCTGTTCAAACGTTGTTCACTAAGTGGAACGTTGATCTAAATCCATCTGACTTGTCCCCATGTGGCGTTGATAGTGCCATCCCCTGCCACACTCTGGTCCATCGGCTGGCCACCACTGCCCTCGCCTTCACTAGCTCCCAGTCGCTACCCAGCGTTCCCGCAAATCCCGTTTCATGCCAGAGACGTTACGGAAATTCCAGAAAGTCAAAACAAAAGACGGTCGGCACAGCTGGGGATCGAGTGCATTGTGCCGACAATCATCGTGAAATCAGTAGAACAAAGCAGAACTCTGCTGCCACAACTAACACTCCCCACAATTCAGTATGCAGCACACAGGGCTATTATGGTACTGCTGCTAGTAGTGTGTGTGATTGAAGTACAAGTTCTACTGCATATTGAAGGTCAACCACACTAATTTAGTTCAGAAACAACTGGGATGTTACGTACCTATTATTACAGATATTAGCATAGTGTAGACTCATTTGCGAGGTGTGTGTGTGTGTGTGTGTGTACATGCGCGTGTGTGTGAGTGTGTATGAGATATTCAACCTCATGTTCATCAGCAGTCAATCTAGCAAAGTAATGTCAATGATGGACAACATTAGTCTGATGGTACAGGTCCAAGTAGGACAGTATCTGAGGCTCTACACGACACTGAAACATATCCATTGGCTAGAGGATAGTCAAGCAGGAAACTGGCACTTCAATCCACATGGGCTAAGACTTACTACAGTAGTCACACCCATACAGTGTGTCATCATTACAGACAATCTGTAGTCACACCCATACGGTATGTCATCCCTACAGACAATCTGTAGTCATACCCATACAGTATGTCATCACTACAGACACTGTAGTCACACCCATACAGTATGTCATCATTACATACACTCTATAGTCACACCCATACAGTATGTCATCACTACAGACACTGTAGTCACACCCATACAGTATGTCATCATTACATACACTCTGTAGTCACACGCATACAATATGTCATCATTACATACACTCTGTAGTCACACCCATACAGTATGTCATCACTACAGACACTGTAGTCACACCCATACAGTATGTCATCATTACATACACTCTATAGTCACACCCATAAAGTATGTCGTCACACCCATACAGTATGTCATCACACCCGTACAGTATGTCATCACTACAGACACTATGTCATCACTACAGACACTATGTCATCACACCCATACAGTATGTCATCACACCCATACAGTATGTCATCACACCCAAACAGTATGTCATCATTACAGACACTCTGTAGTCACACCCATAGTGTGTCATCATTACAGACACTCTGTAGTCACACCCATACAGTATGTAATCATTACAGACACTCTGTAGTCACACCCATACAGTATGTCATCACACCCATACAGTGTGTCATCATTACAGACACTCTG